>NC_061121.1:30211202-30267817 GCF_002878395.1 Capsicum annuum
GGGGGTGAGGTGGGGTGTTAAATTAAATAAAAAGTAAAATTTTATTAAAAAATAAAAAATATATAAATTAAACGTATTTGACATGTGGCAGCACTTGATTGACGCGTGTATTTCACTCTCCTTGTTGTGACTGAGATTCAGCGAAAAATGGTGTGTTTGCAACATCAGTGGAGTAATAGGTCGAATTCAAAGTTTAGGTGTCTTTTTGAGAATTTCGATCAACATCAGTGTGGTAATTATGTATTACTCTAGTATATATAATACTTAGTTAACTATTGAATATGCCTAGGTTAATGTTCAGTCTTGGATAAGAGATGTATGAAAGTGTATAATCATTAATATGTATAACAATAAAGAAGAATGTCCAACCTGCTGACATGGCATTTTTATGAACAGTATTTATATTTATCTTTTTTCTATTTTTTTTTTGTAAATTTTTAGCTGTCAAAGAAATTTTGAAACTTCAATGCAACCATTAAGATATTACTTAAGAGTATGAACAATAACAACAATTACCAATATTAATTATGATTTCTAAGACCCTTCAATCTCCATTTTCATTATGTAACGTTGTAAGTGCCATTTGTTCTTTCCTTCAATACAATAATAATAATCTTATAGTCTTTCGAAGATAGACACGAACGCCTTCGTATCGATCTGCAAGACTCAACAAGACATCCTGATCTTACACGTACGTGACGGTGAACCTAACAACTTCAATATCAATTTGTGACAATCCAAAAATGAATCATGATGGCAGTTATCGTGGCTGAACCTTGATAAGTACAACAATCACCCAAACTGATAAAGGTAAAACAAAATCGTTAATAACATAATCCAAATGCGATACTATCAAAGCGAAGTTTTAATACCCCAAAATTTTCAGCTCTAAACCCACCACAATGTAGGCCACAAAAATAATTTTCCAACGCCATCGGTCTTGTCTTAATCTGATAACGTGATAAAAAGTTATGGAAAATGTCTTAAGGGACTATCAAACTGCCAGTGACAATGACTTGTTATCAAATATAACGAGTCATTGTGTTGATTCATTGTCACAACAGTGAAGGATCCTTAAAGATCGGCACAGCGGTGACGAGTCCATCAGATGACTCTTTATCAGTCATAACGGGTTGTTAAGTGGATCCGTCATCACAACAGAAAGAAACCAAGAAATCAGGTTCTTGATGACGACTTCTCATAACGACCCGTTA
Source organism: Capsicum annuum (assembly GCF_002878395.1). Classification (NCBI taxonomy): domain Eukaryota; kingdom Viridiplantae; phylum Streptophyta; class Magnoliopsida; order Solanales; family Solanaceae; genus Capsicum; species Capsicum annuum. The sequence goes on from NC_061121.1 coordinate 30,212,417, forward strand.
TCAGACCCAACAAGTCGTTAGGAGGGAAGTCATTGTCATAGCAATGAAGGTCGAAGGCTCGGGTCCTCAGGTCACAATTTAGGCAACGGCTCGTGACCTAACATAAAAATTTATTACTCGACCCGTGATGACTATTTCTCAGAAATTTTTGTACATTTTAAAAAGGATTTTTGGTCCTTATCTGCCCTTTTAACCAAAAATCCCATGTCGTTGGGCACTCTAAGATCATTTATTGGGGGATTATACTACCCTAACACCTCTTAAACTCAAAATACATCAACACTTAGCAAAAAGAGGCAATTATTCTTCTCCTAAATCCAAGTTAGGGTTCTTCCACCACAAGTTCAAGTTCCAAGAAGTTCTTCAAAGAATTCACTTTTAGGTATGTGAGATTTCATCAATGGGTTCCTTCCACGCATTGAGTCCCAAAGGCTCCTCCATTCTCCAGTTAAATCTTTCCTTAAGTTTGGGTTCCAGGTCAAATTTGAGTTTCCTTTGATTTCTTTAGTTTATTATTGTAACTATACCATGAGTACATGTTTTTCCATAAGAGTAACATCTACAATGCTCAAACGTCATAAATTTCCTTATTATGATAAATAATTGAGTTTAGGCTTGTAGTATGAAATTCTTATTATGATCAACTTTTAATATTATCATGTTCAGTTGCATTAGTCAGTGCGGGTGGGTTATGAGTACCCGATACCTAAGAAATCATGCATATATCAGTTTACATGTCTTGAGAACTTCAGATTATCCCTTGTGATATTTTTAGAATATAATTATAATAAGATATTCAATTTTCGGTATCATTCAATTGATAGTAGTACTTAGCACCGAGTGAACGCGGAGATGAAGGCTCACCCGTCAGTTAGTGTAATACCCCGTATTTCTATCTAGCTTTAATTCATCCCTAGAACATCACAGATCTTGCTTCATAGATGAATAACTTTTATTCCATGTGGTATTTTAAAGATTTTGACTTTTTATCATGTGGAAAATTGAATAAACTTTCCATTAATATCAAATTCGCCCAAATCCAACACTCGGGCGAAGAGTTAGAGCCATTTTAGTAAGGCAGTGTACCACCTGGTACTTTAGCGCATCGTGGAGCCAGTAAAAATGGTAATCATCAAATTCCAGTGAGCCTCTATGATTATGGCGCGTCGCGCCAAGCCTCTATTTTTTAGCCGTTCAGTTTTCAGTCTGTTATTTAAATTTTAGGGACCATTTAGTAATTTTCCTAAAGCCCCAATCAATCTATACACGGGATTTAAACCCTTAATAGCCAAAATTTCTCATTTATTTTCACTAGCCCCCAAGTTTCAAAAACAATCTCAAAAATCCCTCCAAGAGTCTTCAAGAACTTCAAGAATCTAGATTTCTAGGTATGTTAGATGTTGATTCATGGGTCCCTTCCATCCATGAAGTTCAAGAATCCTTTTCTAAATTCAAAGATTATATATTTATGAGTTTTCATGATTCATGTGAATTGAAATTGAAGTTCATGTTGTTATTGAGTTTTAATTCATGTTTTATTTACAAAGTTCCAAGTTTTGATCCTAGTATGTGATGTTTATGTGATGTTCATGATAAACCCCTTCAATATGCATGATGATTGATGTAACCATGTTAATTAGGTGTATTAAATAAAGTATGCTCCCCATATATTTGATAAAATACTTATATGAAGGAAATAGAGTCATTATACCATGTTGACAAGAAATCCCCAATTGTGTATAAGTTAATGCATGCCAAGTGTTTGTTAGAAGGCCTTAGTTAATGAATTATGATATCTTGCATGTGTTCCTACTCATGTGCATTCCTTATTGAATGAATTATGAGATAATAGTATGCACTCTCTACACATTTACATGTTTAAGAATTCTAAGTGCTTGAAGAGATGCTTCATTGATTGTGTTGTGAATGATAGCCTATTGCCAAGTTCTGTACGAGTTGTCCTGTCTTGTATTATTTATGTTATCGAGTCCTGGGGGTATTTATACCCGAAAAATTAGCTACTTGTCTAGATCCAGTGTCAGTTTCATGATAATCTCAGTCATACCATGATTAGTAGTACTCTCAGTCAGTTATAGAACTTAGGAAATATCAGTAATCTCAGTATTAGTAGCATTCCAGCTTCAATTCAGTAATCAATTCGGAACTCAATAATATTCCGACAGTCAACAGAACTCAGTGAATCCAGTTTATTTCAGTCAAACAAGTACAATCAGTAACAGTTCAGTCAAGCTTAGTATGATCAAAGAAATTAGTTCAGTGTCTTTTAGTTGGGAGTTGGACTAGGCACCGAGTGAGCCTAGGGATGGGGGCTCACCCGTTAATAGGACTGAGATCCCTAGAAGAAATACCTAAGTTCTAGAACTACGCAGCCAGCGTAAGTACGAGATATCACCCATTAGAAAGGACTGACATACTCAGGGATCACCCGTTAGGTAGGACTGATCCCAGGGGTTACTCATTAGATAGGACTGACTCCACAAAATTTGTCTTTACCCGTGGCACGGTATTGACACCCTTCCAGCTGGGGTTATAGGTTGGACCCCACTAGTTTAGATTCAGGGCATGTCGGTTAGATGACTACTTCCCACAGTCTCAATTTCATAATCAGTCTCAGTAAAAGAATTCAGCTTAGTAGCACAGATTCAGGATTATTAGATACAATCACTCATTAGTATTATCAATGGATTTAGAGATCACCCACTAGATAGGACTGATCTCAAATTTATTCAAGCAGTGCCAGTATCAGTACCAACAGATTTAGAGAGCACCCATTAGATAGGACTGATCTCAAATACAGTTAATTAGTATTAAGTACCATTAGATTCAGAGATCACCCGCTAGATAGGACTAATCTCAAATTTAGTTAATTATCTTCATTATCAGTATATTTAGAGGTCACCCACTAGATAGGACTGATCTCAGCCTCAATCAATCAGATATCAGTATCAGTAGACTCAGTAATCAAAAATCCAGTTATTAGAATTCAATATTTAGTATTCAGTGCTACTACGATTTCAGTTATAGTTTATATAATCATGCATGTATCCTCATTCAGTAGTCTCATGATATTTAGTTAGTATTGTTCATGCATGTAAACTCTTGAATTTAACCTTACCTCATCTAGCGTACAAGTACATTCAAAGTACTGATGCATACTTTTCTCTTACGCTATGGTGTCTTATACCATAGGTTCAAAAGCACGAGCTCCAGAGCATCCTTAGCAGTTCAGACTCATCCAACAGCACTAGACTTAGTAGTGAGTCCTCATCATTCGAGGATGTTCCTTATTTCAGTATTGCATTAGATTCAGTATTTCAGTAGACAGAGTTAGTTGGGGGTTTGTCCCATCAACTCCAAGTTCAGACAGTTTAAAGGCTTTCAAACTAGAAGTTCAGATAGTTGTTTTAGTTTTGGTATTGATATATTTTATATAGTTGTAATTCAATTTGAACCTTCTGGTAAGTTTTCCACCAGTTTTCTGCTTTTTTACAGTATATTATTCAGTTACTACAGTAGGTACAAGAAAAGGGTTAGCATATGGTCCTTCGGGATTATGAGTACTGTGTAGCATCTGGGGTTTAGAATTTGGGGCATTACAGTTAGGATGAGACCTTTTGTAGAAGTCCCTATAACACAACTGTAGGTTATAAGGGGTCACTCTTTAGTTAAGGCATGACACCCTACTTTTTTGGGAACTTAGTTTAGTGGATCCACGCTAGTCAGTGTTGGTACTCGTGGCAAGATACTAGCATCCTTCTAACAGGGGTTATAGGTTGGACCCCGATTTGATCAGATTGGGGTATGTTGATTATTTTTAGATCCCACAGTCCTTAGTTAATGTTTCAAATTATGGTCAGTTCAGGTTTACTTGATTGAGTATTCAGTTTTATCAAGTACATGTTTGTACTTAGTCATGCATTTAATTTACATGTTCATACATTTTTATTCAGTTTATACCAGTTAGTTTCCCATCTCGCATACTCAGTACATTCAAATTACTGATCACATACTTCTTTACACTATATGTCTCATAATATAGATTTGGACGCTTGGTATTGTGATAACAAATATCACATTTCTGTACTACTCAACAACCGTTTGGTGGATCCTTATCATTCGAGGACTAGTTATAAGTTATTTATTTTGTTATTTCATTTTATTTTAGTCAGTTGGAGTTAGTTGAGGGCTTGTCCTAACAACTCATTATGATTTAGAGGCTTTCAGATAGTTAGATATGTTTTCAATTTATTGAGTTTTCAGACAATCTCATCAATAATATCATTACTATTTATTATCAGTTTATTTTCAGGTTGGTTCCCACCCATTATTTTATTAATTTCCTTCAGTATCCTAATGTATGCCTGATCATGGCTTAGTTTGGGGTCACTTGTGGCTCTAAGCACCATGTTATGACTAGGGGCAGTCTCTAATTGTGAAAAACTTGGTATCAAAGCAGTAGGTTTGGAGTGTCCTAGGGTGTCCGAAAATCGTATTAAGTAGTCCTATTTATGGGTGTGAAGTACACCACACTTATGAGTGAGAGGCTATAAAACGTTTTAGGAAAGTCTCATTTCTTTCATGACTCTTGTTGTGCGTTAGATTGTAAACTCTATTAAGCTTCCTATTCTAACTTATCTTCTATCCATTTACAGAAAATGCCTCCTAGAAGGACTAATAGGAGGAGGAATGAGGACCAGCCAATACCACCTTCAATTCTGAATGACGCTCTGAATGAGTAGGTCTCCCATTCTAAGTTCAGAGAGCCAATCAGGAATTTGTTACTCCAGCCAACCCTACAGTGAATACAACAATAACTAGAATTTAGGACTTCACTAGAATAAATTCCCAAGTGTTTTTTTGGGTGTAAGCCTGAGCAGAATCCATAGGAGTTTTTTGATAGCGTTCAGAAGGTGACTGACATCATGGGTGTCAGTGTCAGAGTGAGAGATTGCCCAGCAGCTGTACAAGAGGTAGGAATAATCATCAGCAGAGTTGGACTAACTCTTTAATGACTCAATAGGGTACCATGTCTAGTGGGCAGCGTTAGAATAGGCTTTGTGACCTTTAGACTCGACAGGATCAAGAAGGTTCTCTTGATATGGTCACTGGTATGTTATAAGTTTATCATATTTATGTGTATGAATTATGATACTAACCAAAATAAGAAATCATAAAACATGCAAAAATGAGGGGAAAACAATGGACAATGAGATAAACACGTAAAAGATAAAAGGGATAAAAAGATAGTTAGATAGACAAAAATGATAAGAAAAAGGACAACCGAAGATGTATCAAATCCAATAACCTTCCTTAATATTACCACAAGCACCTAACCCCTACTTAGACCTCAAGAGAATTGATTCCCAACCAACCCACATTTCTAAAAAAAGTATCAGAATAAGACAATCCAAGCTTGCCTCACTGTCAATAGAGTTTACATTCATAATTCATCAAAATCTAACAAATGAAATATCTAAGGCATCTATTTATATTATTTGCCTTTGCTTAAATAGCCTATTACAAAAGTAGCCCAAAAGTTGCTATTTTGGAAATAACCCACAAGGGCTCTTCAAAACATACTCCAAGCTTTAAGAAATTATCCACACGCAGAATTGTGGGTTTAGGAGCTTAAACGGGGCCCTCCAAGTGAATTCTTAAGCTCTTTGCTTAATCATGGCTTGGAAATCTTTGTATTGGCCTCATATGCTGTGGTCAAAAGCTTTAAGGCCGGTCAGGATCGTATCATCCTCCCCTTCTTGAAAAGGATTAGTCCTTGAATCCAAACCTTGAAAAACTAAAGAAAGGACAAAAAAACACAAACCCCTCATGGAATGAGGGTTAGGATTAGCATAATAAATCACAGCATCATGCCATGGTTGCACACTTTTAAGATATAACCAAATATCCTTCAAGGCATTGGAAGAAAATCAATATTTAAAGTGTAAAAGAGTTGACTATGATAAACGTCAAGAAATTCCCCTGTGTTAGTTCCATTAACAACGTTACCAAGAAAATCATCACATATTAGAACAACTAAGAGTATAATCAAAGATTCTTTAGATTGGTCATCCGGATTGGGGTAACCACATAGTTCCCGCACATTTAGGTCATTCCAAAATATGGTTTGAAAGACATCAACACCATGTAGGTAGGATTTTAAGTCAAATACCTTCAAAATATTATCTACCTTAGGATAAATATCATCATGAATCCAAGGAATGCTAGGAATAAGAGGGGGTAAGTACATACCTTTGAAGAAACGCCTTGAACTTGGTCTCTTGGCATTTGAACTTGCACCACGTAGACCCTACCTCTCATGCATTAAATTTGAAGTTGACGAGATGCTAGTGCCAAATGTAGTAAACAACAAGGGCTTAGGTTTGTAACTAATCTCTCTTTCATCCCAGAGCCTCATCTTCACTACTCATTTCTTTCCTCATCATAAGGTTAAAATTCACAATCTCTCCTTCTTGAGGTCAAACATTTTCATAGGAAGATTTCTTCATCAATCCACAAGGCATATTAAAGAACCCTCCAACCTCCACTAATTTCCCTTTACTTCCAAGGTCATCATCTTCTTGAGGGATTTCCTCACCACTATCATTTTGGGTCCCCTTATACCCAAAAAAGTAAGGATTATTCTCCACCAATACTATGTTCCTTCAGTTGGGATATTCACTAGCTTTATGACCCTAACCTTGACATTTAAAGCAAATAATAACTTTAGTATTGGTTTAGAAGATTGGTTACCTTCATTCCTTGGTGGATACCTTTGGATGGTCATGTCAACGGGCTTTCTCTTTATGGACTTATTTAAATCCTTGTTCTTGTTCCATCTGAGTGAAGTAGAAGAATTTTAACCTTTATTGAAGAGTTTCTTTGTATTGTTATTCTATTCAATCTCAATGGCCGCTTCAACAAGGTCTTCTATTTGTTTAAACTTGAGGACAACTATTTGAGAAATAATTTCATAGTCCAACCTACCTTTGAATCAAGCCATATAATGATTTGGTGGTTCAACAATCTCAAGACGAAGAATCAAGTTTTGGAACTCCTCATAATAGCCTTCCAAATCTCGACCGTCTTGTCTCAAGTTATAGAGCTTTGTTAGTTGCTCTTGCTTGAACCTTTCGATTATACATCTTTTTCTTATAAGCGCCCTCAATTCATCCCAATCCGAGAGGTCGGGATTACTATTTATTTCTTTTTGCACTCTCTTCGTCTCCCACCAATTAGAAGCATACCTTTCAAATTGAGCAATTGCATGAGCAATTTTACTATGTCTCCTTAACTCATTGAGTTGGAAAATTCTATTGCATTGTAATTCCCAATCAAAGTATATCAATGGATCACTACTTCTTTGAAGGTAGGAAGAGTGATCTTAATGGAGTTAAGACCCGTATCTCTACCCATATTTCCTTTTTGATCCTATTAATGATCTTCTTGAACTTGAGGACGGTGTCATAAGTTCTCTCTTCCACATGGAACCAGACCAAACTTTATCCATTATCTCTTCCATATGGAACCAGACCGAGTATTTATCCTTGTCCTCTATGTCCTCCTCCTTGAGCTCCTCTTTTATTTCATACAAATTCTACAAAGAGAGTTACTTCATCTAACTCTTTATCTCTTTTGTAAGGTTCCTCATCTTCCACATCATCAATTTGGATTAGTTGGTTGTAATTAGCCAGGTTTTAAGGTGGTTGGTTTTAGTTAAGTGGGGCTCTAGGTAGTCTTTGGGTTATTTGGATGTGTGGTTCTTGGTTTTGTGTAGCTTCTTGGTGGGGTTGATTGAATTGTGGTTGTAGTGGACGAATGAGATTTCGGTTGTTTGGATAAGTAAAGGCTTGAAATGTAGGTTCTTATAAGTAAAGGCTTGAAATGTAGGTTCTTACTTGTATTAGGGGATGGAGTATTTGGTGATGTGTTTCCAGAGTTATAGTAGTGGAAGTGTTGTGAGTATGACCGCTAGATGAAGCATGATAGTTTTGAAGAGTGCAGGTGGTGGAGTTTAGACGGACTTCTAAGGTGTCCATCCTTGTTGAGAAAGACCCTTCTGTCCCTTCCATTATTCCTTCAAAATCGGTTATCCATAGAATTAATAAGCTTTTCCATGAAAGAGCTATCCCAAGTAGGCATCTCACCTTCATCCTCCATTGTACCTATCAAAATAAATAATAAACAAAAACAAAAACAACAAACAAGTTAAGGTTAGGAAATCAACCTCACAATATCTCAAGGTTCACGCCTTTGTTTGTAACTCAATTGGCATCATAAGTGTTGATATCTTGTTTGTACTCTAATGAGATTGCTTGGTACCTGTAATACCCCACATTTTAGAGCTCGTCTTTGAACCATCATTCCTACATGTATAAGCTATAATCTAAATAATTCCCATATGAATATAAGTTTCATGATCTTTATCCTCATGTTTGATTTGCTTTTGAGGTGAAAAATGTTCATAAGAATCACTTAGAATAAAGTTGAGCTTAGAGCCTTTGATTCGTCTAAAGTTTAGCATTCCATTCTACAAAGGCCTACTTTAAACGTGTATAACTTTTTATATACATAGAATTTTTCATCTCAAGAACCACCAAATTGTATATAATTGAATTATCTTTCCAACGATACCAATTTTTCCAAAATCCCAAATCCGAGCGAAAATTTATGGCATTTTCCGCGTAAGGCAGTAAGCCGACGCAATATCGATGTGACGCATCAGCCTGCATGTTACGGAACTATTTCACATGCCAATTCAGTTTTTAAAGGGTCTAGGGGCACTTTGGTCACTTCCCCTCACCCAAATCCACCCGTAACACTTAATTTCAGCCACCAAAGTAATATACACTCAATTATTCATCTTTTCTCTCAAAGAAAAACCCTAGCCTCCTCAAGAACACCAAGAACTTCATCAAATTTTCTTCAAGAAAAGCAAGAACTCTAGTTTCCTAATTAAATAATGCTTTCAAGATTGTGTTTCTCCTTCAATATTAAAGCTTTAAGGTATGTGGGAGTTCATCCATGGGTCTTCTTTCACCTATGGAGCCCAAATACTCTTTTCTTTTAATTAAAGAATGAATTTTCCATTATTATGGTGTTTTGTATATTCAAGAAAGATTGAATTTCATGTTTTCATGGTGGTTTTAATTCAAATCAGCCCATGTGTGATTTTGAATTCCTCATGCTATGAATTTAAATTTTCCATGCTTTATTCAAGTAAATTCCATGATGGATCCTAAATTCATGATGTTTTGCAATATTCCCATATTTTAAATTCATGCTTTCCACATGTTTGATGAAATTCCTATATCATGTTAAGTCAATTTCAAGATGAATCACCAAGCTATGAACTTTTCCATGTAACTCTATTATTTCCTCATGTTTACGACATTCTTACATTCAAGCTATGAACTTTACATGTTTTGATGAAACTCTCATGTCCTATTTTAAGCAAATTACATGTGAATTTCCCAATTCATGATCTTAGTTATGTAATCATGCTATGCTTCCATGTTTAATAAAATCCAATGTCCAAGTTCATGATCATGACATGTTATCATGTGGTTCCATTCATGTACAAGTTCATACCTCTCAAGTGTTTGACAAAATGTCTAAATGAAAGCATTGTTAACAAGCAAGTATTGTAATGCCTTTATGATCATGCTATGTTTTACTTTTCATGCTGTTGAGTCCTGGGGTTATTTAATACTCAATAATTTAGTTGTGTACCTAGAGCCAGTGTCAGTTACAAAATTTCAGTCATGTCACAATCAGTAGTACTCTCAGTCAGTTACAGAACTCAGGAAAACTCAGTAATCTCAAGTATCCGTCCAGTCTTGTTCGGTATACTCAGTTTAGTGTCTTTCAGTTAGAAGTAGGATTCAACACTAAGTGAGCCTAGGGATGGGGTCTCACCCGTTAGCTACGATTGGGTCCGTAGAAGCAATCCCTAAGTTCCAAAACTACGTAGCCAGCGTAGGTTATAAGATATCACTCGTTAGATAGGACTGACATACTCAGGAATCACCCTCTAGTTTAGGACTTATCTCAGGGGTCACCCATTAGATATGACTGACTCCACAGCAGATATTAGTACCCGTGGTATGATATTAGAACCTTTCCAACTAGAGTCAAAGGTTGGACCCCAACTCGGTTATCTTATTTAGGGCATGTCGGTTAGATGATTACCTCCTACAGTTTCAATTTCAGACTCAGTATAAAATCTCAGTTCAGTTTCAGAATCAGGACTGTAAAAAATAGTCACCTAGTTATCAGTAATACAGTTATTAGTAAACTAGGATATCAGTCATTCAGTTTTCAAAACCCATTATCTAGTGTTAATATGATCTTAGTTACAGTCCCAGTTACAGTCTCAGTTATAGTCTCAATTACTGTCTTAGTTACAGTCTCAATCTCAGTCCCAGTCCAATAATCAAATCAGTAACTCAGTTCAGTTTCAGGTTTGCTTGACCATAGAGTATAGTTATCAGTTATTCAGTTATCAGTATTTCAGTACCTCAATTTACAAAATATTTTAGAATCATGTTATACACTTGGTCTTGCATTCTCACTTAATAGTTTTCATCAATTCATGCTCAGTTATCTCATATTACTCAGTCAGTCCTTACCTCATATGTATAATACCCTATAGTTACAGTCCAGTTATTCTGACCAAGTATAGTTCAGTCTTACATGCCCAGTATTCAACTATCAGACATTCAGTTAATCAGATAAGTTAGTATGTTTATGCGTTCATGCTCAGTGTGATTATATATTCAGATCCTCAGTTTATGTCAGTCTCTATCACATAGTTTCACACCCAGTATTCATATAGTAGTCATGTCGTATCATATTCCAGCTCCAGTTATACTTATATCATTAAAGTAAAGTTTACAGAAACTAAGTGTAGAGATTCACCATCTTATCAAAAAATGTTTGTCACTCATGCTTTAAGATATTTCAGTTTTCAGTTTATTCCAGCCTATTTGTGAGTCTACTTTCATTTAGCATGCATGTTTTACGATTATGTATGAAATCAGTTTTACTTATTGCATACTCAGTACATTCCAGAAGTACTGATCCACATATACGTCTGTGTGGCTACATTGTTTCATAATGTAGGTACTATTTGTAGCCCGCACATCACGATCAGGTAGTTGTAGATTTCAGTCAGCAGGTGATAAGTTCTCCTACTTCGAGAACCCCAGACAGTTTTAGTTCATGTACAGTTTATTTATTTTCCATGTGTATTGATTAGTGGTAGTTGGAGGCATCCCAACTATCTATAGTCAGTATAGTAAAGGCTTCATAGATGTCAGTCAGAGTCAGCCATGTAATTTGAGTTTCATCCTTCAGATTTATCAGATTGTAAAGCTTTATCAGTATTATATCTATTTTAGTTTTTCAGTATGATTATGTTTCCACAAAACAGAACAGCTATTTATTATGTTATAATTCAGTTGCTTAACAGTACGCGATTCATGGGTTAGCTTTGGATCACTTGTAGCTCCAAGCACCGTGTGACGACTAGGGGGTAGTCTCGGGTTGTTACAATAACAATTATGGCTTAAGGTTGGAATGGATTCTTGTTTGAAGGACTCAAATAAAAAAATTATGTACAGACTTGAATAAAAAACTAACAATGAAGTGAAAAGAGAAAAGCTAGAAAGAAATGGTACAATGAAAGAAATGGACTCAAAAACTAATTAATCAACTAATAGATCAATTATTAGTGGTTAATTAGTGTTTAAGAATCAAAGAAAACAAGTTTATGAATCAAGAAAAGAAACTAGAAATTCAAAAGTGATCTTACGAAAAGTGGTCCAAGTTGATGACCAGGGGTTGACGACTAGGGGAAGTCGTCACTTGGTTGACAATTTGTCAACCATGTCATCGACCTTAGATAGATTAGTGTATTTAGGTGATGACTTGGGTGATTACTTGTCACTGAGTTGATGACTTGAAGTGACGAATAGGGTTTATCTTCACCCTTAACCAGTGTAGTTGGTGACTTAAAGTTGGTGGCTTATTAGTGGGTTGACGACTTAGATAACGGCTATCACTAGTCGTCACCTTTAGGCAGTGTTGTTGACGACTTGTGTTGATTTCTTTTCATCGAGTTGATGACTTAGTTGTGACTAGGGATAATTTTCACCCTTAATCAGTGCATTTCCAAGTCTTTAATCATGTGAAGAACAAGGTGTGGCGGGCCTTCAATAATTTTCTCCTTCTTTGGATGATCTTCCAAGCTTCTTAGGAGATTGTTCAAGGCTTGGAAGCTTTAACAATTAATCAATTAACTCTTGAAAGCCTTGAATTTTTTGTGGTACCCTCCTTTGTACTCACTTTTGTTCTCTTCCTTTGAGAATATTCCCTTTTTATGCCTTTTGTTTCTTTTCTCTCTTTGAAAGAATGGAATATTCTTGGGAATAAACAAGTACAACACCTTCTCTCACTTCTTTTTTGGATCAAACCCTTTTTGAATATTCTTCTTCAATAATATATGAAGATTATGTAGAACACAAGAACTCTTAAAATTTGACCCTCATCCAAATGAACCCAGAATTCGATGATATTCCAACCCCAAGCTCATGTCAACCTCCTAAACAGAATCCACATATTTTCAAGGCCAAATTCTTGCCAAAAAAATTGCCAATTTGAGAACCCACCTCAAAGTTTTTTCAAAATCAAGCTCTAACAATGGTAGATTACTCAAATCACCTCAGATTAAGCTCAAATTTGATATTTAGAATCTAATAGTGTTAGGGAACAATAATCTAACACTAGAAAAACAAAATGACATAAAAATCAAAAACACTAAATTTGATCTAAGGGCAAAATAGGAATAATTTTTTTTTGTGATTTTTTAATTTTTCAACACAACAAGATCCAAGATTGACTTCATGGGAACAAAATCAGGCTTGGATCTGATACCAAATAATATGAACTAAAAAACAAAAGCAAAAAACACACAAAAATGAGGGGAAAATAATGGAAAATGAGATAAACCCATAAAAGATAAAAGGAATAGAAAGATAGATAAATAGACATAAATGATAAGAAAAAAACAACCAAAAGATATATCAAATCCAACGATCTTCCTTAATATTACCGTGATCACCTAACTCCTATGCAGACCTCAAGGGAACCGATTCCCAAGCAACCCACGTTTCCAAACAAAGTATCAACACAAGCTAATTCAAGCTTGCCTCACACTCTCAATAAAGTTTACATTCATAATTCATCAAAAAATAACAAATGAAATGTCTAAGGAATCCATTTATAGTATTTTCCTTTGACTAAATAGCCTATTACAAAAGTAGCCCAAAAGTGGCTATTTTGGAAATAACCCACAAGGGCTCTTTAAATCATACTCCAAGCTCCAAGTAATTATCCACACGTGGAATTGTGGGTTTTGGATCTTAAAAGGGGCTCTCCAAGTGCATTCTTGAGCTCTGTGATTGATCATGGCTCTGACATCTTTGTATTGGCCTCGAATGACGTGGTCAAAACATTTAAGGTCAGTCAGGATCGTATCACCTTATTATACCTTGAATCCATACTTTCCTTCGTGACTCCCTATATAGCAGTAGATTTTAGTGTCTTCCCTGAGATCCTTGTAGAGCCCTTCTCGATTTCTACTCTAGTTGGTAGTTTAATCATAGCCTGACGGGTATACAAAAATTGTCTTCTCAAAATATCCCAAAAAGTCACTTCAGTCGATCTTGTAGAGTTAGACATAACCAATTTTGATGTCATTCTAGGCATGGATTGGTTCCACTTTTTCTATGCCTCAGTTAATTATAGAAACAAAGTAGTCCAGTTTTAGTTTTCAAATAAGTTAGTCTTAGAGTGGAAGGGTAGTACCTCAGCGCCAATAGGTCGATTTGTCTCTTAAATAAGGAAAAATAATTTCTAAATGGTGCATCCATTATCTTGTTCGAGTCAAGGACTCAAGGTCTAAAATCTTGAATCTTGAGTCAGTTCCTGTAGTAAATAAAGTTCCAAAAGTATTTCCTAAGATCTACTTGGAGTTTCTCCCAAATGAGAGATTGACTTCGAAATTGATCTCCTTCTAGATACCTTACCTATTTCAATTCCACCTAATAGTATGTCTCTAATCATGCCCAAAAAATTGAAAGAATAGTTGAAAGATCTCTTAGACAAGGGTTTCATCAGGCCTAGTATCTCTCCATGGGGTGCTCCAGTTCTTTTCGTGTGCAAGAAAAATAGTTCTCTCAGAATGTCCATCGACTACCGTCAGTTGAACAAAGTCACAATCAAAAATAAGTATCCTATTTCTAGGACTAATGACTTATTTGACCAAGTTCAGGGTGCAAATTATTTATCTAAGATAGACCTCAGATTCGTCTATCATCATCTCAGAGTCAGAGAATGTAACATTTCAAAAATAGCCTTTAGAACTCGATATGGTCATATTAAATTTATAGTTAGGTCTTTTGGACTAATGAATGTACCTGTAGCTTTTATGGACTTGATGAATAGGGTTATCAAGAAGTACTTGGATATGTTCATAATAATCCTTATAGATGATATCCTCGTTTATTCTCAAAGTGAAGGTGAACTTGCAGATTATTTGAGGATGGTTTTACAAACTCTTAAAGATCATCGGTCATTCGCTAAGTTCATCAAGTGTGAATTATTATTGAAATCAGTAGCATTACTAGGCTATATTATTTTTGGTGAAGGCATTCGGGTTGATCCTACAAAGATTAAAGCAGTAAGAAACTGACCTATACCCATCTCTCCATCAGATATAGAACTTTCTTGGGTTTAGCAAGTTACCAAATATGGTTTGTTCAAGGATTTTCCTTTATTGCTTCTCCCATGTCCAGACTGACTCAGACGAAAGTCAAATTTTAGTGGTCAAATTCTTTCAAGAAGAGTTTTTAGGATTCAAAGACTCGACTCACCTCTGTCCTAGTTTTGACTCCACCAGAGGGTTCAAATGATTTTATGGTTTATGTGATGCTTCCAGAGTTGGTCTTGGTTGTGTGTTGATATAGAGGTACAAGGTTATAATATATGCCTCTACACAGCTTCAAATCCATGAAAAAAATTGTCGACTCATGATCTTGAGTTGGCAGTAGTTGTTATTTCCTTAAAAATTTGGAGGCAATATCTTAACAGGGTCCATGTTGTTGTGTCACTGATCACAAGAACCTTCAGTATGTGTTTGCCCATAAATATCTAAATCTCTACCAACGAAGGTGGTTAGAGTTGTTGAAAGACTATGACATAAGTGTCTTGTACCACCCTGAAAAGTCCAATATTATGGTCAATGCTTTTAAAAAATTATCTATGGAAAGTGTTGCTTACATCGAGAAAGATAAGAAGGATTTAGTTTGCGCGGTTCATCAACTCGCTAGGTTGGGAGTTTGGTTGGTTGATTTAGTCGAAGCTAGTGTATGGGTTCAGAATGGTTCAAAATGCTCTTTGGTTGCTGAAGTGAATAAAAAGCAAGATAGCAATCCTATTTTACTTAAGTTGAAGGAGGCCATTCAAAATCAAAAGGTTGATGTTTTCTCCCAAGGGAAAGATAGTGTTGTTCGTTGTTAGGGCAGGTTGTGTGTTCTAGGTGTGTATGATTTAAGGTAGTAGCTGTAGTGAAATCTCATAGGTATTGATATTCTATTAACCTAGGAGACACTAAGATGTACCGAAATTTGTAGAAAGTCTATTGGTGGAATGGCATAAAGAAGGATATTACGGAGTTTATGGCTAAGTGTCCAAATTACTTGCAGGTTATGGTTGAGCACCAGAGACTTATCGGTATCCTTCAGTAATTGAGTATCCCTACTTGGAAGTGGGAAGTGGTGAATCTAGACTTTGTTATAGGGTTGCCTTCTACTTAAAGATAGCATGACTCCATTTATGTTATAGTGGATCATATGACTAAGTTGGCTTATTTCTAGCTAGTTAATACTTCAGATTCAGCCAAAGATTATGCTAGGCTCTATCTTAGTGAGTTGGTGAAGTTGGACAAAATTTCTTTAACCACTATTTCATATAGAGGTATCCAGTTTACCTCTCGATTTGGAAAACACTTTAGAAGGGTCTTGGTACCTAATTTCATCTTAGTACAACTTTTTACCCGTAGATAGATGGTTAGTCATAGAGGAATATTAAGGACTTAGAGGACATGTTAAGTGCACGTGTAATTGATTTCAAGGGTAGTTGGGATGATCACTTGCCTTTGATTGAGTTTGCTTACAATAACAAGTATTATTCTAGTATTCAGATGGCTCTATTTAAGTCTCTCTATGGTAGGAGGTGTAGATATCTTATTGGTTATTTTAAGGTTGGTGAAGCTCCCAAGATAGGGCCATATTCAGTATATGAGGTGATTGAAAAAGTTCAACTTATTAGAGAAAGGCTGAAAAATGCCCAATGTCGTCAGAAATCCTACGCAGATATGAGAATGATGGAGTTTCAGTTTGATATTGGTGATTTTATTTACTTGATGAATTTGTCTATAAAAGGGGTGAAGATATTTGGTAACAAGGGGAAGTTCAGTCCCCGCTATGTTAACCCTTACAAGATTTTGAGTCAGTATAGTAAGGTGGTCTATGAGTTGGATTTGCCTATAGATTTAGCATCAGTGCATCCAGTCTCCTTGTTGAATAAATGCATTGGTGACCCAGCATCCGTAGTTCCTTTAGAAAAGATTGGCATGGAAAATAGTTTATCTTATGAAGAGGTCCCAGTTAAGATTCTTGATCGTCAGGTTCGTAGGTTGAGGAATAAAAAGAGATCGCCTTAGTGAAAGTTCTGTGGAGAAACTAGGAAGTTGAGGGAGATACTTGGGAATCAAAGGCAGATATGATGACCAAGTACCCCTATTTTTTCTCTTCGAACTCAGTTCCAGCTTAAGGTAATAGTGCTCATAATTAATTAATTCTTTCATTTCTATCTCATGCCATCCAGTTATTTTCATGTCATAACATGCATTCATGAGATTAGTTCATTCCATGCATTAGTCACAAATTTAGATATCAACTCATGGTTTAGCTTATAAATGTTCAATGCAAAATCTCAGATTTTTCTCCTAATGCTTAAGCTTAGTTAGTTTCATTCGAGGATGAATGATACCAAGTGAAGATATTGTAATACCCCAAAATTTTCAGCACTACACCCACCACGAGGTAGGCCATAAAATTAGTTTTCCAATGCCACAGGTCTCACCTTAATCAAATATTGTGGTTGTTGACATCCAATTTTCGTATAATTAATTTTTTCATGCTTCTTAATCCCGAATACTTTATCAAAAATAATATTTTTTTCATCCTTCATATTAGTTTTAGTAATTTTGATATAAACGAAATAATTTTCTTTTACTTTCTTATGTTAAATCTCATATATACATATATGTATATATATATATATATATATATATATATATATATATATATATATATGTAAATATTTTTTATATCACAATAAATATTTAAATGTTTATATGTTAATTTTTACTTTTAATTCTAAACAAAGTTTGTCGTATCTTTATAATATTTTCTAAATATAATCATGTTTGTGTGAATTTATATAAATAATACGTACATTAAAAAAAACTAATTAGGGCAAAAGAACATCGTTAGATTAATTAAGTGAAAATGAGGGAGAAAGATTAGATTTCTTGCAAATTTAATTCATTTATGCATCAATTTGGGCCATTATAGTAGCCTAGCATTTGAAACTAGCCGTAAACCTTCTTTTTTATTAACTATAATCAAATATTCACAGACCAATAACATTTTGACCCGCCCAACTTTACCACTACACCTTTACCTGATAAAAAAATAGCAGCAACATCAGCATAGAACACTGACACATCCCTAAATCTCCTCTTCTTCATGTAAAATTCAACCAAACCAAGATTCCATCACCTCTTCACGACAAATCCATCAAAATTCATGGCTTTCACAGAATCAATAGTCTTCTCCATCACTTCAAACTCTGAAAAAGAAGACTTTTTTTTGCTCCTTTTCTCCCTCCCTTTTTCATTTTTTGAATTCTGACTTTTAGATTCTAAAATAAGTCATTGCAGACTTTTTGCCTATAAAAAAGAGTCTTCTTCCCAATGAAAGGACGAAAAAAATAAATTATCAAATTAGCATTAAAGATCAGAAAGTTCATACCCTTTTATTTCCTCCTTCTTTTGTTTTCCAAGTTCAAAGTTTGAGCTAGCTCGAATCTCCAATGGAAGAGTCCTAGTTCATTGCTCCAAAAAAGGTCAGTAATATCACTTTACTTGCGTAGTTTATTTCTTCAAATTTTATTACATAGTTGTTGGTAGTGTTGCTGGATTGTATGTCTGGCCGAGTAGTTGTGTATTTGGTTTAAATTTTTAGTTGGGCATGATCATTTTAGAACAACTTATAATAGTTAAAGCATTGCTTCGAGATAGTAGGATTAGTCTTTAAGTAGTATGAGGCAAAAGGTGATTTTACGATCATTATGAGTGGGAAAACCAATGACTTATGATTTACGTTATTCTTGCCTTTCATTTATCTCTGGATGCTTCATGTATTCCTATTTTCTTGTCATATCTTTAAATACATTTTCATTTCTATCCAAAGGTATATGTTTATATGCTTATTACTGTGTTAATTAAAGACTATGCCATTTTGGGTTTGGTTACTTGAGTTGATCAATTATTGAATTAAAGATCTTTTACATCAATTCACTGTTTGGTAGTCGACTAGTCTACTACAAGTGGAAATAAGAGAGTGTCAATGTGTATAATAAAGTTAGCGATGAATCTTGCATGGAGTACATTATCTTATACTTCTTCCTTTTCTTGAAACTTGCATAAATTTTTCCTTACTTCTATTCCCTTTAAGTGTTTCTGTTTCGTGCTTGTCTCGCTATTATTATTGGTTTAAGCATTATGCTTGTCCACGAGTGTGGAATAGAAGGGAATATCTCATGAGTACTTGGGTGCAAACGATGAATATTATGTAATATTCATTACTCCGTTTTCTCCCTTCACTTCTAAATGCTCTCAAGAACTCTCCATCCCTTTACTTTTGTCTAAATGTTTCAATAGAGACTGTTTACTGGAAATTTCAATTTTCATGTTTATGTTTGTTCGACCTTGGTCTATTAACGTGTCCTTTTAATAGAGTATAAAATAGAAGAATGTTAATAGGAGTGTTACAGGTTGAAATATGAACACGTCATGGTGTTACCATCTTTTACTTTCTCCCTAACTCCAAACATTTAATAATTTTTTTTCTTTCATATACTTTCCAATTAAGTGTTTTTTTCTATCATTGTTTAGCTTTGGATTCCTAAAGGAGGTACAAGACAGAGATGTGTTCATGTAATGGGATAACTGAGGAACACTTCATAGCAAACTCCTATCTTATACTTAAGATTAATTTCCTCCTCCGCTATTCATGTGATTGTCTCTCACATAACAGGCTGATCTTAATCTAGATATGGTTTCAAGGTTTAACGGGGTGAGTGTATCTAGATTAGATTTGTAAGGAAATATTTTTTTAAATAACTTACTTTTTGGCAAAGTAAGGTTACATCATTTTTAGGAGGTCTTATAAAATATTATCTTAGGTAATTTTGAAAAATAGGTCTTATGACGAAATTTAATATTATTCTTAGCATATATTATCTTATAAAAGGCAAATATTTTGTTTTACGCCTTACCTATAACTTAATTGAATATCTGATTTTCTTATCTAATCTAAGTTTGGCCGATTAACCGTAGTTAGTGGATCCTTTAGGGTTCTTAATCTCTTCCCTTCAGGATAATTAGAATTCTTACCTAGAATTTTAAGTTACGTAGACCTAAAATGAAGTCTTTATTTTTTTTATCATTTAGTTTATAATAGGTGTCCTAATTCACCGCAAAACTAATTAGGTGGCGGCTTGCATAGTTTTATTTAGAAGTTCTCCAATATGTTGTAACTCGGTTTGACCCGTGTTAAAATAGGGTATAACTGCTTGGCGACTTTACTGGGAAAATTAGATTCTAACCATTAAAAACTTAGCTTAATAAGTACGTTTTTTTATATTTGCTTATTTTACCTTATCTGCTTTATGTGTTTATCATGTTTATGTGATATAAACTTTTATTTACTATTACTTTGGATGAATTAATTGTTATTGCTTTACGTAAAATGTCATCCCATTCATATTTCTTTCATTAAGAATAATTGACACAATCACACATACACGTGAGGTGTGTTTCGCGCACCCGCAATTTTTTTTCAAATTTCAAATTTTAGGAGAGTTGGCGTATGCGCGGTGTGTCCAAATTTTTCTGTGCGACCGCGTAGCCTTCTCACTCGAGTTGTCCACTCAGAAACCTTGTGTCTATCAAGCCAAATCTTAAAAGAAATTAAGATAGAGCTTCCCTAGATATAGGCCATGCATGCATAAGCCTTAGGTGGTTTGACCCTAGGTGTCACTCTATGAATTTAGGAAATACCTTTATGTCAAATGAGTTTACGAACCAATGACAAACACTCATATTAAGTGCATGTGATAATGATGGATGGATCCAAGCCTAATTGTGACACCGCGAGTTTGAAAAATGTGTACTTATTTTATTGTGTTTATATTGTAGGATGGATTTAATTCCCCAAGTCCCCAAAATTAGAATGGTTGAAGGTGTTCCACAAAAGTTGAGGGTATGGAGGTAAAATTTTGACTCGACTAAAAAGTTATCAATCATAAGAAAATTGGGGTTCCTCCCAACACTTTTCAAGATCTCACCCGATAGGTATATGGTTAATTGTTGATTCCATTTTGGGACCCAAATTGAGTTGTCCTTGCATTCAAAGACTTTGAACTCACCCCCATATTAGAGGATATCTATTACTTTACTAATTTGAAGTATCAAGGGAGAGGTTAGATCATTCTGCACAGTCATCAGGGAAAAAATTCCTTTGCTACTTGGGATTGAAGAACACCGATAAGCTCCGTTACTTTAAAAATAATTAGGTTTCTTTAGATTATTTGTATGAAAGATATGGTCGTCAATATAGTTATAAGTTGTTCAAGAAAGAACTCGCTTGCACTTCTACCATTGGCGGGTTAGACGTCCAATTGCATTTGTAATTGCCTTGTTAAGGATTCTAGTATTTCTGTGAGAATATGGAAGATCATTACCTGTATATGTTCTGTTGATCGAGCATTTTTTAATGGGGTTGATGGTGAAGAAATCACCTTGGTTCCTATGATCTTGGCAAAAAAAATTTGCGCACTTGGAAAGTGTTAAAGAGGTGAAACAAACTTCTTTAAAGGTTACAATCTTCTTCTGCAGCTATGGGAAACTGTGAATTTCTATAAATATGACAAAATGACCGACATAATGTCCAGTACTTCACATGAGATTGACACTTACGATGATAGGATGAGTAGATTCATGTCCCCGATTGACACTAATGATTGGTTTGAGTTTTTAGCCTCCCATAACAGTGACCAAATCCAATGGAAATACCCATTACTCTCATGTTCCACAGCTTACATACGATCCAGGGGAATTTAATATATTGAGCTTATCGGTTTGAGAGGTCTACAATCATATGGTCCGGTATGTGTACTTCGTCAGTATAGTCAGACATAAATCATCATCCTCCAAAAAGATATGCAAGTTTTTGAAGTTCTCTTTAGGCCAGACTTTAGAGTCCCTAGAGCCAGTCAAATTCTACATGAATGGAGTAATATTCTCACAATGAATGTGAGACGTAGACCAACAGAGTGTAATCCAGAATATCAGGTATGGATTCAAGAATATCGTGGCAATATATACCCTAGTCTAGAAGGTGAAAAAAGTTTAAAGGATGTTGAGACGACTACTTGGATAAGGCATTCTCGTCTTGGAACCACAGTGGTCACACCTGATATGGGTGCTCAACCAACATAATGCAATATTTAGAAAATACAGGAGTGGGGCCTAGCAATGTTGGAGCATTATCTTCACTTCCTCCATCGACATGATTAGACGCAGGGTTTAGGCCAACTCTTTGGATTGTCTTTGTACTTTTCATGAATTTTGAGTTTATTTCTTATCATTGTACTCAATCAATATTTCAATGAACTTGACCATTTATTTCTAAACTCAAAGTTTATCTCAAATTAATGGCTTGGATCAATTTATCATAATATCGATTATTTGATGCTTAGGCCCACATCTTGGCAAAAAGAGGCCCCGTGCATAATAGGATGCATGTTACATTATTGAAGTTTTCTTTTTATTATGTGTTTTAATTTCAACATGATGCATGCTTTTCTTTCTTTTCAATATTGTTTGCTTAATTTTGAGTTATCTTATTTATGCAAATTATTTTCCTATACTGATATATTTCTTTATTTGAAGGTTTTCTTTCTTTTAATTTATTACACCAAAGGTTGACTATAACGCCCCAGATTTTGAACCCCAGACACTACACAGTGCTCATAATTCCGAAGGACCATAAGTGAACCCTTTTTCGGTACCTGCTGCAATAACTAAATAATATACTATAATAATATGGAAAATTGGTGGAAAACTTGCCATAAGGTTCAAACTGAATTACAATTGTATAAAATATATCAATACCAAAACTAAAACAACTGTCTGAACTTCTAGTCTGAAAGCCTCTAAACTGGTTAAACTTGGAGTTGATGGGACAAACCCCCAACTAACTTCATCTACTGAAATACTGAATCTAATGCAATATTGAAATAAGAAACATCCTCGAATGATGAGGACCCATTGCTAAGTATACTGCTGCTGGATGAGTCTGAACTACAAAGGATGCTCTGGAGCTTGTGCTTCTGAACCTATGGTATAAGACACCACAGGCAAGAGAAAAGTATGCATCAGTACTTTGAATGTACTAGTATGCTAGATGAGGTAAGGCTAAATGAAAGGGTTTGTATGCATGAACAATACTGAGTGAATACACGAGTATGCTGAATGAGGATACATGCATAAATGCATAAACTATAACTGAAATCGTAGTAACACAGATTACTGAGTTTACTAATACAAAGATACTGAATAACTGGGTCTACTAATAACTAATATCTGAGTTTACTGATAATGCTTGATTATATCTGAGATCAGGACTATCTAGCGGGTGATCTCTGAATCTACTGATAGTGAATATGATTGAATGAATATGAGATCAAGCCTATCTAATGGCTAATCTTTAAATCTTTAGAACTATTTAAGTTCTTTACTGAGCTGAGTGACTGTATCTGACAGTCCTGATTTCTGTAATACTGATCTAAGTTCTATTCTGAAGATTGAGACTAAAACTGAGACTGTGGGAGGTAGTCATCTAACCGACATGCCCCAAATTTGAACTAGTAGGGTTCAACCTGTAACCCCAGCAGGAAGGGTGTCAGTACCATGCTATGGGTAAGGACAACTGCTATGGGGTCAGTCCTAATCTAGCGGGTGACCCCTGAGATCAGTCTTGTACTAGCGGGTGATCCCTGAGTATGCCAGTCTTATCTAATGGGTGACATCTCATAACCTACGCTGGCTATAAAGTTCTGAAACTTAGAGATTGCTTATCGGGATCTCAGTCCTATCTAATGGGTGAGCCCCCATCCCTAGGTCCGCTCGATGCTGAATCTTACTCCTAACTGAAAGACTCTGAACTAATTCTTAGACTATACTAGATTGAGCTGAATTTGTTACTGATCATACTAATTAACTGAGCTAAGCTGATTTCACTGAGTTCCATTGACTGACGAAATACTACTGAGTTCTGAATTGATTACTGTACTGAAGCTGAAATGCAACTGATACTAAAATTGCTGAGATTTCCTAAGTTCTATAACTATCTGAGTTCTACTGAGTTCTGTAATTGACTAATAGTACTATTAATCATGGCATGACTGAGGTTTTCATAAAACTGACATTGTCTCTAGACAATCTGCTAAGTGGTCGGGTATTAAATACCCCCAGGACTCGATAACATAAATAATACAAGACAGGACAACTCGTACATAACATGGAAATAGGCTATCATTCATAATACAATCAATAAAGCATCTCTTCAAGCACTTGGAGGTCATAGACACATAATTGTATAGGGAGGCATGATATTGTCTTATAACTCATTCAATAAGAAATACACATGAATAGGAATGCATGTAACATAGCATAATTCATTCACTAAGGCTTTTCAATAAATACTTGTGTAACACCCTAATTTTTTGAATCGGAATGCTACACGGTGCTTAAGACCCCAAAGGACCACAAACTAACCCATGACTGATATCTGTACTTGTACACTGCATAATATACATGTAAAATGTGGAAAACATGAATAATAGGTCATAAGTTTCAACTGAATAAAATATCTGACAAATCATAACATCCATATCGGGTAACAAATACCCAAAACAACTGAAGTCTGAAACAAATCTGAACTAAATTTGAAAGCCTCTAAATACTGTCTGAGTAAGGAGTTGAAGGAATATGTCTCCAACTAATTCCGTAAACTGAAAGATAATCAAAGAAAATAAAGAAAGTCAAATCATATCATCCTAGAATGAAGAGGAATCACAGCAACTCTATATACTGAAATGCGAGTGCTACTACTAATCTGGAACTCGTGGCTCTGAACCTATGGTGTAACATAAAAGAAAGAACCATAGCACAAATGCGTTAGTACAACTGAAAATACTGAGTATACGAGTGAGGTAGGCTATATGTAAAAGGGCTTACATGCATGAGCAGTGCTAACTGAATGACTAATATGAACATGAGAGTGCAAACATGCATACATAGTAACTGAGATTGTGAATACGAGATATATAGATCTGTATGCTAATACATAGTTTATTTATATCTAACATGACTAATACTGGGATTTTTTATAACATGGATGACTGTGTCTGACAGTCCTGAATCTGATGGAAGTACCTGAGTTTCGTACTATAATTAAATTGACTATATCTGACAATCCTGGTATACTAAAATCTGAAGAACTAGTTGAGTTCTTTTACTGAGACTGAGACTGAAACTGTGGGAGGTAGTTGTTTAATCGACATGCCCTAAAGGCACTATAATAGCTGAGCTGGGGTCCAATCTGTACCCTGATTGGAAGGGTGTCAATATTGCGCCACTGATAAGGACAAGCTGTGAGTAACCCATATCTGGTAGGTTACTCTAATGAGAATGGTAGGACCCTGGTCTGACAGGTCAAATCACCTCATCAACCCTAATCTAACAGGTTAAGATGTCTCAATCTATGTTGGCTACGTAATTCTGGAACACAAGGATGACTGCTAAGAATCACACCTTTATCTGGCAGGTAATTTCCCATCCTTGGGTTCACTCGGTGCAAACTTTTACTCTCATCTAAAGAGATTGAACATGATTAACTAATTGTACATTGACTAAGTAACTGACTTCTATTGACTGACGAAATAGTACTATTATCTGAGAATTAACTGAGATCATGAGATTTCTGAGATTTCCTGAGTCACATGGTTGTTTGAGTTCTATAAATCATGGCTTGACTGAGAGTATCGTGATAACATGACATGGATCTAGGCACACAGCTATATTTTTTGGATACAATTACCCCCAGGACTCGATGGAAGTAAACTGACACACATGACTGACTTGATCATAAGAATAGAGTCTACAATTCATAATATCATAAGTAGGGGATTTCATACTACACTTGGTTCTCAACAACTTATACATGGAAGGGGATGCACATAACATGTATATACTCACATTGCTTCAATATCATGCTCATTCCATATCACAACAATAACACACAACAGTAACGTGGAGTTCATATGGAGTCATAAAGAATAGAACATGGGCTTGTCATTTAAGCACTATTAAGTCATAAAAACATGGATTCTATCATTCTTGGCATTTTATCAACCACCTTACATGCACAACTTTGGCCATAGGTGTACTTATCAATTTGACAATCTTAATCCATCCAAAATTCATGGGTTTCAACTAACCTACTCATATGCTTCATGAAAACACATCAAGATACAACCTTGAATCCAAACAACAATCATCAACGTGAATATAGGCATAACTCAACAAGGAAATCACAATTTATAATTTAAAGCATTATTCTTGAGCTCCATGGATGAAAGGGATCCATGGATAAACACTACACATACCTTAGTGATTGAATCTTGAAAGAGATCTTATGTTTCTGAAGGTTCTTGAAGAAATTCTTAGGCTTGCTCTTGATTTTTATTGACTGGGGTTTAACCCCTTTGGGAGAGAATGTTCTTGTTCTTGAGGAGATGATCTTTAGAGGAAACCCTAATCTTGTTGTTGAGAGTGTATAAGAGAGCTTTTTGAGATGTTTAACCAATGAGAACGGAAGATAATATGCTCTTTAAGGGTTATAAGTCGTGGGAAGTGAAGCAAAAAGATCAAAATATCCTTACTAAACCGCTTCCCAGTTGCTACAAATCTAAGGCTGACAACATTCGTGACAAGTAGTCAAGCTAGTGATAAGTCATCACGAAATGTCATCACAAAAAGGTGAAATCTTGATTTTCTTGTTAATATTGACGACATTGGTGATAAGACACCATGGGCGTGATGACTTATCACAAAATGTCATCACTGGAGGTGTAAACCTGCCCAGGGCCGACGACATTGGTGATAAGTCGTCACGCTTGTGACAGCTTATCATTAATGCCGTCACTCAGTTTCCCAGCCTGATATGCTGGAGTAAAATGGGCATAACTCCTTGCTCCGATATTAGATTTAGGATAAATTGGTATCGTTGGAAAGATAATTAAATTATATATCTGTTGGTGGGTGTTGAGCTCATAAATTTATAGCATAATGAGAGATATGACCATTTGAAGTTGACTATACCAATATCCTTCTCAAGAATTCAATCGATAAGGAAATGTTTTGATTCTTCTATTAACTAGGACACTTTTGAGGCCTTAATATGAATCAACCTTGATCATAAAACTACAAAATCACTAAAAATTTATTACTCATGAGTTTGCAGAATGATCCTAAAATGTCTGAACTTTTGGGGTATTACAATATCTTTCCCTTGGGAAAATTCATCCTCGAATAGGACTGACTAAGCTGAGATTAATAATGTACTGGCCTTACTTAAGGGATGCAACATCTGAAATATGATGACATAACTAACCTGAATGATAAGATGAATATATCTAAACATACTGAACATGCATATCTGATGTATAACTGACAAGCTGAACTCATGCATATCTGATGCATGATTACGTGACTGAAATGTTACATGTATGCATAACCGAATGCAATGATATTTAGTACCAAATTCATAAATGGAATCCTAAATATGAAACTAAATAAGCTTAAAGAGAACTATTACCTTGAGCTTGATCTAAATTGGTAGAGAAGAGGTGAGGATACTTGGTACGCATATCTGCTTCTGCTTTCCAATGAGCTCCCTCAACGGACTGGTTTCGCCAAAGAACTTTGACTAAAGGGACTTATTTGTTCCTCAGTCTACAAGTCTGATAGTCTAGAATTTCAATTGGAATCTCTTCATAAGAGAGGCTGTTCTGGATATCCATGCTCTGAGTAGGGACTACAATGGAAGGGTCACCTATGCACTTCTTGAGCAAAGAGACATGGAAGACTTGATGAACTAAATCTAGATCTGGTGGCAATTCAAGCTTATAAGCTACTTTTCCCAAGCGACTGAGAATTTTGAAAGGACCGATATATCAGTGACTGAGCTTTTCCTTCTTACAGAATCTCTTCACCCCTTCATAGGAGAGATCTTGAGATAGACAAAATCATCAACCTCAAATTCAAGATCCTTTCTACGAACGTCTGCATAAGACTTCTGTCGGCTCTGAGCAGCCCGAAGTCTTTCTCTGATTAACTGAACCTTCTTTGAGGCATCAAACACTAAGTCAGGCCCTATGACTGAGGCCTCACTAACTTCAAACCAACCGATTGGAGATCTGCACCTCCTATCATAGAGAGCTTCAAACGAAGCCATTTGAATACTGGAATGATAGCTATTGTTGTATGCAAACTCAATCAAAGGCAAATGGTCATCCCAACTTCCCTTGAAATCAATTGCACAAGCCCTTAGCATATCTTCTAGAGTCTGAATAGTCCTTTCTGCTTGACCATCTATCTGAGGATGAAAATTTGAACTGAGATGAACTTAGGTACCAAGACCCTTTTGGAACGCTTTCCAGGAGTGAGAGGTGAACTGGGTACCTCTGTCTGAGATAATGGATAGTGGAACACCGTGTAATCTGACCAACTCCCTGATGTAGAGTTTGGCGTAATTCTCGGCTGAATAAGAGGTATGGACTGGAAGTAAATGAGCTGAATTGGTCATCCTGTCTACAATGATCCAAACTGAATTGTGCTGATGACGAGTTTGAGGCAAACCTATCACGAAGTCCATTTTCACTTCTTCCCATTTCCAAGTAGGAATAATGAACTTCTGCATGGAACCACTAGGCTTCTGATGCTTTATCTTAACCTGCTGACATGTAGAGCACTTAGCCACAAAAGCTGCAATATCTCTCTTTATCTCACTGTACCAATAGATCTCCCACAAGTCACGATACATCTTAGTGGCCCCTAGATGAATAGAGTATCGTGCACCATGTGCCTCTGCAAGAAGCTGCTGCCTCAAGTCATCCACATTTGGAACACAGAGACGACCCTGATAATGAAGGACATTATCTCCCCCTTGGGAGAAAACCTCAACCTTCTGATCTTTGATTAACTCTTTTAGCTTGACAAGGCTAGGATCCCTTTATTTCTTTTCTTTTACCTCGAAAACTAGAGATGATTTTGAACTACTGTGAACACATACACCACCCTCTGAAGAATTGACTAAGCGAACACCTAGTCTGGCAAGCTGATGGATTTCCTGAGCTATCTTCTTTTTGCTATCCTCAAGGTGAGAAACACTACCCATAGAGAGTCTACTGAGAGTGTCAGCCTGGCTAGTAAAGAACACTCATATCATAATCTTTCAAGAGCTCTAAACCACCTTCTCTTGATTTTCTGGTTAAGGTTGTCGACATTAGTGATAAGCCATCACAGGCGTGACGACTTATCACAAAATGTCGTCACTAGGGGTGTAAATCTGCCCAGGGCTGACGACATTGGTGATAAGTCATCACGCTTGTGACAGCTTATCACGAATGTCGTCACTCAGTTTTCCAGCCTGACATGCTCGAGTAAAATGTGCATAAATCCTTGCTCCGATATGGATTTAGGCAAAATCAGTATCGTTGGAAAGCTAATTCAATTATATATCTGTTGGTGGGTCATGAGCTCAGAAATTTATAGCATAATGAGAGATATGCTCATTTGAATTTGACTATACCAATATCCTTCTCAAGAATTCAATCGGTAAGGAAATGTTTTGATTCGTCTATTAACTAGGACACTTTTGAGGACTTAATATGAATCAACCTTAATCATAACACTAAAAAAGTACTAAAAATTTATTACTCATGAGTTCAAAGCATGATCCTAAAATGTCTGAACTTTTGGGGTATTACAACTTGGCATGCATGAACCTATACATAATTGGAGTTTCTTGTCAACATGCTATAATGACCTTATTTCTTTCACACAAGCATTTTATCAAACATATAGGGAGCATACTTTGGTCATACAACATTTGATACACCTAATTAACATGATTACATCAATCAACACGCATCTTGTAGGTTTATTATGCATATCATGAAATTCACCCCATACAAGGACCAAAGTTTGGGACTTTGTAACCAAAACATGAATTAAAACTCAACAACATCATAAACTTCAATCTCAATTCACATAAATCATGAAAAATCATATATAACAATCTTTATAATTTAAAAAAGGATTCGTGAGCTTCTTGGGTAGAAGAAACTCAAGAATCAACATCTAACATACCTGGAAATCTAGATTCTTAAAGTTTTTGAAGACTCTTGGAGGGATTTTTTAGATTGCTTTTGAAACTTGGGGGCTTAGGTTTTCTATCTTTGAGAGAGGATACTTTTGTTCTTGAGGCAGAGTGAAAATAAATGAGCAATTTTGGCTATAAAGGGTTTAAATCTTGTGTATAGAATGAGTGGGGCTTTAAGGAAATTACTAAATGGTCCCTGAAATTTAAATAACGAAATCTGAACAAAATCTCAATTTTTCAAGCTGGCGTGACGCGGTGAAATCGCGCCAGCTCACTGAAAACTGTACGATTGGGAAATGGAGCATTGGCGCAACGCGCCATAATCGCGGAGGCTCATTGGATTTTGATGATTTCCATTTTGGTTGGCTCTGTGATTCGCTAAAGTACCAAGTGGTACACTGTCTTACTAAAATGGCTCTAACTCTTCGCCCGAGTGTCGGATTTGGGAAAATTTAGTATCGCTGGAAAGCTTATTTAATTTCCTACATGATGAAAAGTCAAAATCTTGAAAATAACATAAGTAATAAAAAGTTATTCATCTATAAATCAAGATCTTTGATATTCTAGGGATGAATCAAAGCTAGGTAGAAGTACGGGGTATTACATTGATTTGTGTTGACAATGAACTGGTTGATCACTCATACTTTACGAATCAAAAGCATAAGAAAATGCCAACATGACTGATTCAGGTACACCTGATGGCTTAGGACTTATCACCATCCCAAGAGGTGAACCCAAGACTTTGGGGTAGAGGGATGCAACCCTTCATGATGAACATATATCCCGTATGATGGAACAAATGGCCGACATGCAAAGTGAGATTGATCGACTTTAGAACCTTACCAAACTGTCCATTACCATGAATACTCCACTTCCTGAATATGGAACAAATATAGCTATTCCAGCTTCTTTTCATCCTATTTTTTCTCCTACCTCCTAACACTTCCCACCAAATTATTCACTCTATCAAAACAACCCTTTTTCTACCAAATCTCATGTTAACCCATAAGAAAACAACCCATAATAAGTCATCTCACAATAAACAAACCCATTACCCTTCACTACTCCGTATGTTCCTCAAGGTCCACTTACTCAAACTCTATTTACCTAAGCATCACATACCCAAAGTATCTTACTTGCCCAAACTACCCCAATAGTCTAAAACTACCAAATGGCCATACATATATCGGTGGCACATGATGCAATTCCTATCACGCAATATGTGCCATAAGTATATATAGCGGGATCTCAATCTTTCACTATCCCAATACCAACCATGCAAAAAGTTGATCCATATGAGAAGATGGAGAAGGAGGCAAGGTCAAAAGTAGATAAAATTGTAGCAAATAAGATTCGTAGTATAAAGGAAGCATTTAGAAGCATCCAACAATAGAAAGGATGTGAAATACTTGAGTACAAATATTTATGTTTTCATCTAGATATTAAGTTGCTAGTAGGGTATAAGGTGCCAAAATTTAATATATTTGATGAAAAAGGGAATCCTCGAGCTCATTTGAGGTCATATTGTGACAAGCTAATGGGTGTAGGGAAGGATGAGGCCATTATAATGAAGTTGATTATAAGGAGTTTGACATGAGAAGATTTAGATTGGTACACGAGCTAAGACCTAGAAAAATGGCATGGTTGGAATGCCTTGGTATAAGAATTTATGGACAAGTTCAGGTTTAACACTAAAGTCATCCCAGATAGGTTCCACTTGATGAAGATGGAGAATAAATCGATAGAGTCCTTCAAAGAATATGCCATGCGGTGGAGAGCATATGCTGTAAAAGTTCAATCTCTAATGGCGGAAAGCGAGATGACTTCTCTTTGTATGCAGTCTCAAAAATATGCAATGTATTATGACAAACTAATAAACATTGTTACACAAAGGTTCTCTGAGGTTGTTAGGATAGGAGAATTTGGTGAAGAAGCCATTATTACTAGGAGAATCACTAATCTGATAGCTTTACAAGCAATAAGTAAGGAAATACAGTATGATCCAACTGGGGGAGTAAACAAAAAGAAGAAGGATAGAGTTTCTATTGTCATGACCATTCAAGTAAAAAGGCCGAACCAAAGTTAACATACCAAAATTCACCATCTCATCCTTTATACTATAACCAATATACCTAAACTCCTCACCCATATTACCAACCTTTGCCTTTCCATATCCAATTTATGCCATCCAGCCAACATATTATCCACCTTGAGCACCAACCTATCAGAACCCACCACAATATCAACCTACCTATCCTACTTAATCCCACTACCAACTATAAAATCATCCTACAAATTCACCCAGACCTCATTCGTACTATGAAAAAAGGCCAACCAAACCTTGAACACCTCTAGCTGAACCCTTATCCTAACTATATGAAAGATTGAAAACTATAGAAGTACCCAGTTGATCCAAGGTAGAATTCCTAATCCTCTTCTGAGAAAGTACGATGGGATAAAGCATTGTGCGTACCACTTCGGGGTCACTGGGCATAACACTGAGAATTGTCTTACTCTCAAGGATAAGATTGAGGCACTAATCAAAGAAGTAGTTATTCAGCTCAAAGGATCCCCCCCCCCAATGTGAACAACAATCCTTTGCCAAATCATAGGAGTGCCCATGTGAACGTGATCACCATTAATGCAAAATATAATTTAGAGAAAACTATTGTATCAGTAGGTGATAAAGAAAAAGTGGAAACATTAGCTTTTGTCGCATCTATAATTACATTCTAGATATGATTGCCAATTAAAGTAGAAGTTGTTACTCCCATACTTACGATCATAGCCTTAGTTGTTCAAACATCTTCAAATACT
Organism: Capsicum annuum; assembly: GCF_002878395.1. NCBI lineage: Eukaryota > Viridiplantae > Streptophyta > Magnoliopsida > Solanales > Solanaceae > Capsicum > Capsicum annuum. The sequence continues at coordinate 30,245,176 of NC_061121.1, forward strand.
AAGGCGGTTCCTTGGAATTACTCAACGAATTCAAGGGACAAAGAAAAAGGAAAATTGGTTGTAGAAGCTTCTGCTATGAGAATGACAAGATTTAGGCATTGCTATGCCCCTGAAAGAGTTATGCAAGGAGCTTCTAATAAGAAGAACTATCAAAAAGAGGTTGTGACAGGGGCTGAGGTATAGAATTTCTAGAGAAAAATGCCGACTAAGGAGTATTCTATTGTGGAACAGCTAAGGAAAACTCCTACCTAAATCGCTTTGTTGTCATTGTTGATAAATTTTATTACTCATAGGAGTGCTTTGGTAGTTGTTGAATAAAGCTTATGTTCCAACTGAGATGACTAGCGTGAACCTTTCAGCTCTGGTAGGGCAAGTTTTGGAAGCTAATACAGTCTTCTTTCATGAAGATGAGTTATCGCCTGATGGCCTAGGGCATATTAGAGTATTGAACATCACTGTCAGGTGTAGGGACAAGTTTGTTTCTAAAGTTCTCATTGACAATGGCTCAGTTGTTAAAATTTTTCCTCTTACTACCCTTTGAGCTTTGGGAATTAATGTTGGAAAAGTTTGTGAAAGTAATGTGAGAGTTAAAGGCTTTGATGGGACTCAAAGAGAACTTATTGGAGAAATTGATTTAGTGCTACAAATTGGACCTATGGAGTTTACGGTAGAATTCCAAGTGTTGGACATTTCTGCTAGCTACAATTTGTTGCTCGGAAGACCATGGATTCACAGTGTTAGCGCTGTCTCTTCTACCCTTCACCAAACTTTTAAATTTGTTTAGGATTATCATGAGATATTGATTCATGGAGAAAATAATAGTTCTATATACCAGGAGAACTCAGTCCCTATGATTGAACGAGTGGAACACCTAGATGGATCCATTTTTCATGTTAAGAAGACCATGTGTACTACTCAGGTAGAAAGGTTAAAGTTTCCACAGGCACTTATGATGGTGGCCTTCGATATCTTAAAGAATTATTTTGTGCCTATTTAAGGTCTTGGTGTGAAATTGGATAGAATACTAGAGCCAATTTAATTATTAGGACAGAAGAGCACTTGTGGTCTTGGATATGAGCCCACTCCTAGAGAAGTCTCGTTCACTAATCTCAAAAAGAAAGGTGACATTCTTCTGCCAAAGCTTGTGCTACTCCTTAATCAGTCATTTTTTAAAGCGTTTCTTACCCAAGTATCAAAGGATCATGGAAGGACTAAAAAACGTGTTCATTAATGAAGAAGAAACTAAGTGCAATGTAATTCTGGAGGACTGCATTGAGACCCAGACTATCTGGGATGCTGATCCTTGAGATGCTTTGAATAATTGGACTTGTACCCCATCCTCGGTTCTTTGAGAATATTGGTAGATGATTGTATTTATATCAATGGAAACAACACAATTCAAAATTGAGGCCTGAATCGTGTTTATGAATTTATGTGATTTACCTCCACTTTTGAAAGATTAAATGCCAAATTCGAACTATGTTTTTGCTGCTCTTATCTCAAATCAACTTCATTAATTTATTTACTTTTTTTCCACAAGAAAACTAATAAACCTTCCAATACTATGAATGTGACATGTAATAAAACAAGCAAAATAATTTTGAATAGAGAACAAGACTTTGCAACATATGAAAAAGATCCTTTATCAGAAGAGTTGACTACAGAATTTGAACATTTTGAAAATAAGGCAAAACCAAATTTGGACAAAACTGAGGCGATAAATTTGAGGAGTTCAGAACTCTTAAGAGAAACAAGTATTAGCGTTCATTTGACTCTGTCCCAAATAAAAGAATTGATTGAACTCTTGATGGAATATATAGATGTGTTTGCATGGTCCTATAATGATATGACGAGTCAAAGCACTGACATTCTTTCTCATAGATGGCCGACTGATCCATCTTGTCCACCTGTAAAGAAGAAGCTGAGAAAAATAAATCACGATTTGAGTATGAAAGTCAAGGAGGAAGTGTCTAAGTATAACACCCTAAGTCTGTACCCCGGATGCTACATGATGCTCATAATCCCGAAGGACCATAAGCTAACCCATGACTGGTACCTACTGTAATAATTGAACAATAATACTAAAATATGAAAAAATTAGGCCAAAACATGTCATAAGTTTCAATACTGAATAAAATCTGAATATGGTATAACCATACCAAAACTGAAACATCTGTTTGAAAATACTCTAGTATGAAAAACCTCTAAATAGTATGAAATATGGAGTTGATGGGACAAATCCCCAACTAACTCTGACTACTACAATAAACTGAAACACTGAAATAATAATTATGTCCTCGAACTATGAGGACTCACCACTAACTCTGACTTCAGAAAGTCTAAACTGCTAAGGGTGCTCTGGAGTCTGTGCAACTGAACCTATGATATAAAATATCATAGCCCAAACAAAAGGCATGCATCAGTACTTTCAATGTACTGGTATATAAAGTGAGGTAGGATGAAATGCATGGGCTCATATGCATGAACAATACTAACTGAACGACATGAGTATAACTGGATGAGAGTACATGTATGGATACATAAATTGTAAATGAGATCGTGATAACACTGAGTACTGAGTCTGAACACTGATTAATTGATATCTGAGTATACTGATACCGATTTACTGATAACTAAATGATTGTATCTGACAGTCCTAATTTTGTGACACTATACTGAGTTCTGACTATGCTGAGTGACTGTGTCTGACAGTCCTGAATTTGTAGAACTAAACTGAGTTCTACACTAAGACTGAATTTGAAACACAGACTGTGAGAGGAAATCATCTAATTGGCATGCCCCTTTCTGAATAGATTGGGGTCCAACCTGTAACCCCAGTTGGAAGGATGTCAGTACTGTGCCACAGGTAAAGACAAGCTGAGTAACCCTCATCTGGTAGGTGCTCTGAATGAGAACGGTAGTACCCTCAACAGGCAGGTTGGACACCTCATCAACCCTCAACTGATAGGTCGATGTCTCAACCTACGCTGGCTACTTAGTTCTGGAACACAAGGACTGCTTCTAAGGATCACACCCTCTACTGGAAGGTGAGTCCCCGTCCTTGGTTCACTCGGTGCTGAATCCTACTCCTAACTGAATAGACACTGGATTAATTTCTAAACTGTACTAGGCTAGACTGAACTATTACTGATTGTACTATCTAACTAAACTAAACTGAGTTCACTGAATTCTGAACTGATTACTAACTGAGTTATGAACTGATTTCTGAACCATTGATCATGACATGACTGGTACTATTCTGTAGCTGACATTGGCTCTAAGTATACAGCTAAGTTATCAGGTACTAGATACCTCCAAGAATCAATATCATATAATTATAAGACATAGCACAATCTTGAAACATAATAACTAAAATACTTTATCACTATTCATTCATTGGGGCATTTTAACAAACACTTGCATGACATGAAGTGGTATACATGCTAACATGATATAATTTCACTGTTCAACTCACATGTACAATTCATCAAACACTTGTAGGGCATAATATATGCACATAATACTAACCAACATGTGAGCAACACAATTTCAAATATCAAATTCACAATTTGGAGGCTTTAGAATGATTTCATATGATAATACACACATATTTAACAACTTCACATAAATCTTGCAACTAATCATGGATTAGGAACCCCATTAACACGCTAGTCATGAACACAATCACATTAAATCATGTATTTCATCGAATCCATAAACTTGAATTTTTGAAAAGGGTTCTTGAACTCCAAGGGTGGAAGGGAACCCTTGGATGAACACTTCACATACCTTGGTTGTTAAATTCTTGAAGAATGATGGTGAAATCTTGAGTCTTAAATTTGAAATTTGATCTTCTAGGGTTCTTGTTCTTGAGTGTTTTAAGAAAGAATAAATATAATTTGCTAATTGAGGGCTAAATCTCATGTTATGGGGGTTGAAGGATGCGAGAAAAAGACCCAATTACCCCCAAAGGCATAACTTTTAAATGACTAAAAATTGAACCATGAACGAGCAGACTGACGCGCCATATCATTGGCATCGATGCGATAGCCAAAGTGCCACACCGTTGGCATCCACGCGATTGCTAATGCACTGCATCGAGTCCGTGTTGGTTCACTGGAAATTGCCATTGGGAGCCAAGGAAAATATTAATCGATGCGATGGCCACTGTGCCATGCCAAGATCGCGTCGACTTACTATTTTTGATTCCCAAACATGTTTCAAATGAGGTTCAAAAAATCCAAAAATCTTCTAGGAACAACTACTGATATTCCTGATCATGATTCAATCTAAGGATTGACATTTTAAGGTCAGAGAGGTCATGAAATAGAGTTACCAACTTACGAAGACCAAAATAATACTAAGTCTGAATACTTAGCTAGAATTTCTAAGTCTGGGACTCCTTAGCAAGCTTAAAAGACTGAGTTGAGCTTAGGATATCGCGGGGTCTTACAATATCTCTGCTTTGGGAACATTTGAGCTCAAATGAGACTGACTAAGCTGAGAATATTGATGGACTGGATTTAAACACTGGACATGCACAACTGAAACATGATCCATGACTAAGATTACTTATATATAGAATTATCATACTAAATGTGCATATCTAATGCATGCGTACATAGATGAACATGATTCATGAATGTATGACTGGGATTACTGATAAACTGATCTTATATACTGGACATGCATGTCTGATGCATGAGTACATGACTGAACAGATTCATGAATGCATGACTGAGTATGCAACATTAATCGATACTACGATGGTTGCTATATCTGAACATGAGACTGAGTAAATTCAAAAGAAAATTGTTACCTTGGGTTTGTGGAGAAAAGGTGAGGGTACTTGGTCCGCATGTCTACTTCTGCTTCCTAAGTATCTCCCTCAATGGACTGATTCCTCCAAAGAACTTTGACTAGAGGAACTTCTTTGTTCCTCAGTCTGCGAATCTGATAATTAAGGATTTCGACTGGGATCTCTTCATAAGAGCGGTTGTTCTGAATATATATGCCCTCTATAGGGACTATAAATGTTGGGTCACCTATGCATTTCTTAAGCAAGGAAACATGGAACACTGGATCCACTGAAGGCAACTCAAGCTCGTAAGATACCTTTCTGAAATGGTTGAGAATTCGGTAAGGACCTTCATATCGGGGACTGAGTTTCCCTTTCTTGCCAAACCTGTTTACTCCTTTCATAGAAGAGATTTTTCAAATACACAAAATCAACAATCTCAAACTCAAGATCCTTTCTACGTACGTCTGCGTATGATTTATGTCGGCTCTGAGCTGTCTTAAGCCTTTCTTTGATCAACTAAACTTTCTCTCAGGCTCTACCACTGCGGCTTCACCCACTTCAAACCAAGAAATGGGAGACCTACATCTCCTACCATAAAGCGCCTTAAACGAAGCCATCTGAATGCTGGAATGATAATTGTTTTTATATGCGAATTCAATCAAAGATAAGTGGTCATCCCAACTACCTTTAAAGTCAATCGCACACGCTTGCAGCATATCTTTTAAAGTATGAATGGTCCTTTCTGCTTGACCATCTATCTTAGGATGAAAGGGTGTACTGAGGTGAACTCGGGTACCAAGACCCTTTTGGAATGCTTTCCAGAAATGAGAGGTGAACTGGGTACTTCTATCTGAGATATGAACAACGGAACACCGTGAAACTTGACCAACTCCCTAATATAGAGTTTGGCATAATCCTTGACTGAATAAAAGGTATGTACTAGTAGAAACATGCTAGCAACAAGTACGAGGCAAACCCATCACAAAGTCCATGTTCACTTCTTCCCATTTCTAGTTGGGAAAATTAAACTCCTACATGGACCCACTTGGCTTCTGATACTCAATATTAACATACTAACATATTGAGAACTTAGCCATAAACTCTGTAATATCTTTCTTCATCCCACTCTACCAATAGATCTCTTGCAAATCACGGTACATCTTAGTATCCCCTGGATAAATAGAGTAACGCGCTCCATGTGCCTCTGTAAGAATTCACTGCCTCAAGTCAGATTAACACCTAGTCGGGCAAGCTAATGAGCTTCCTGAGCTTTCATTTTCTTACCATCCTCCACATGAGCAACACTACCCATAGACATCCTACTGAGAGCATCAACCACTACATTGGCTTTATTCGGATGATACAGGACGTTCATGTTATATTCTTTTAATAACTCCAACCACTTTCTCTGATGAAGGCTAAGATCTTTCTGAGAGAACACATACTGAAGTATCTTATGATCTGTGAACACATCAATGTGCACCCTATATAAATAGTGCCTCTAAATCTTTAAGGCACAAACTATTATTGCTAACTCAAGATCATGAGTAGGATAGTTCTTTTCATGGGGCTTAAGCTGTCTAGAGGTGTAGGCTATGATCTTACCTCTCTGCATCAAAACACACCCCAAACCAACTCTGGAGGCATCACAATATACCACAAACCCATCTGAACCATCTGGTAGGGTCAAAACTGGAGTTGTGAGTTGAGTCTTTAACTCCTGAAAACTCTTTTTACAAAAATCTGACCACTAGAATTTGACCTTCTTCCAAGTTAATTTGGACATATGGGATACAATAGATGAAAATCTCTCAACAAACCGTCGGTAATAGCCAGCCAAGCCCAAGAAACTCCTGATATATGATAGAGAGATAGGTCTAGGCCAGTTGTTCACTGCTTGGGTTTTTTGGGGATCAACTCTAATGTCATCACCAAAAATAGCATGGCCAATAAAAAATATTGACCATAGCCAAAATTTGCACTTACTGACTTTGGAAAATAACTGATAGTTTTTGAGAGTTTGTAATACTATTCTGAGATGGTCGGCATGATCAAGCTCACTGCAAGAGTAGACAAGAATGTCATCTATGAAGACTATGATGAATATTTCCAAGTACTGCTTGAACACATAATTCATCAAGTCCATGAAGGCTGGAAGGGGATTGGTAAGACAAAAGGACATAACTAAGAATTTAAAGTGACCATACCAAGTTATGAAGGCTGTCTTCGAGATGTCACATTCCCTGACTCTGAGCTAATGATAGCCTGATCTGAGGTCTATCTTGGAAAAGCAACTGGCACCCTGAAGTTGGTCAAACAAGTCATCAATTCTGGGAAGAGGGTACTTGTTTTTTATTGTGACTTTATTTAGCTAACGGTAATCAATAAACATTCTAAGAAAGCCATATTTCTTACGCACAAATAAAACTGGTGTGCCCCATGAGGACACACTAGGTCTGATAAATCCCTTATCTAGGAGATCTTTCAACTGTTCTTTTAATTCTCTGAGTTCTGTAGGTGCCATTTTATATGGCAGAATAGATATGGATTGAGTATCTGGAAGAAGGTCTATCCCAAAGTCGATTTCCCTTTCAGGAGAAACTCTAGGAAGGTCTTGGGGAAACAGATCTGGAATTCACATGCCACTAATACTGATTCAAGAGTTTGGGTTTCTGAACTAGAGTATTGGACTCAAATGAGATTGTAGACACATCCCTTAGATATCATTTTCCTTGACCAAAAGTAAGAAATGAGCTGACCCCTAAGTGCTGAAGTACTACCCCTCCACTCAAGGATGGTTTCATTCAAAAACTGAAACTGGACAATTCTATTTTTGTAGTTGACTGAGGCATAGCAGGAATGAAGCCAATCCATGCCAAGAATGACGTCAAAATTAGTCATCTCTAATTCAACTAAGTATACTAAAGTGACTTTCTAAGATATCATAAACGGACAGTTCCTATCTACCCGTTGGGCTATGATAGATTTACCCACTGGGTAGAGACTGAGAAAGGCTCATCTAGAATTTCAGGACTGACTCTGAAATCAACTATTATATATGGAGTAAAAAAGGATAAAGAAGCTCGTGGATCTAGCAAATCATAAACATGTAAATAGAAAACTTGCAACATGCCATTGACCACATCAAGAGAACTTTCCTGATCCTATCAGGACTGAAGAGCATAGAGTCTATTTAGGTGTTGCCCAATGGTGGCACTGGAAGCGGCACCCTGCTATTTTTGACAATCGGATTGAGCTGGGGGACGATTATAATGACCCTGAGAACCTGACTGCGGCAATCTCAAACTCTGTGGCCTAGCTTGCCACACCCGAAACACACATCACTACCCACTCTGCAGATACCCTAGAGAATTAGTTTGGACGCTTCTGACACTACCCTAGGGTTTAGGGCCTGAAGCCCTATCCCTTTTTTCATCTCTAAATTTCAACACTGGAGCACTGGCTGAAGACGGAGCTAGAACTGAAGATTTTGGGAAGAACTGAGAACAATTCCCATCCTTTGACTTAGAATGGGCGAAGTTAAAACTACCTATTCTCACTCTCTTGTTCTCTCTCTCCTTCTCCCTATTCTTAGCCTCCTCTATATACTAAGCATGGACCATGAGTCTAGATATGTCCATCTCCTTAATCAACATTGTGATCCTAAATTCCTTGACCATACTGCTAGACACCTCTAACACAAACTTACTCATCCTGGATCTGCTATCTGCCACCACATGAGGAGCATATCTGCCTAATTGAGTAAACTTAATATACTACTCTTTTAATGTTATGGTGCCATGCTTCAGATTTATAAACTCCAAAACTTTTGCTTCCCTTAACTCTAATGTGAAGAACTTATCCAGAAAAGCATTGGCGAAATCCTCCCATTCTATGGGCCCTGCATCTGCGGCCCTCTCTGCTTTCCACTGATTAAACCATAAGTGAGCCACATTCTGTAACTCATATGTGATCAATTCAGTACTCTCAACAGTTGTCACTCCCATAATATCAGTAACTTTCTGCACCTAATCAAAAAATTCCTAAGGGTCCTCATCTGACTTAAACCTTGTAAAAGATGGAGGGTTCATTTGGGTGGAGTCCCAAATCTTGGCAGCAGTAGTATTGGCCACTGGGTTGGCCGAAACGGCAGCTGGGCTTTCATTTTGGGCTGACATAGAATGATCTAGGGTGGTAAAAGCTGCTCTGAACTCAGCATGGGAGACATGTTCGTCCAGAGGATCTGGCTGAATGGGTTGAGATTCTGGCTGATCTCTCGTTCCTTTTCCCTTAGTCCTCTTTAGAGCCATATTATATAAACAGAAGAGAAATTTGGATTAGATAGGGAGTTTAACTAGAGCTCAAGCCCACTCTCACGGTAAGAATACTGAAAGAAGGGGAACTTTTTCTAAAACATCTTATAGCCTCCTATCCATGAGTGTGGCACGCTATACACCCATACACAAGACTTTAATAAGTGTGGCTTCAGACTTTCTAGGACTCTATTGAACCTTAGGCTCTGATAACAAGTTTGTAATACCCCGAGTCTGTACCCTGGATGCTACACGGTGCTCATAATCCCGAAAGACCATAAGCTAACTCATGACTGATACCTGCCATAATAACTGAATAATAATACTAAAATATGTGAAAATTAGGTGGAAACATAACATAAGGTTCAATACTGAATAAAATCTAAATAAGGTATAACCATACCAAAACTGAAATATCTGTCTAAAAATACTCTAGTCTGAAAAGCTTCTAAACTGTTTGAAATATGGAGTTGATGGGACAAGCCCCTAACTAACTATGATTACTACAATAAATTGAAATTCTGAAATAATTATCATGTCCTCAAACTATGAGGACTCACCAGTAACTATGACTGCTAAAAGTCTGAACTGCTAAGGGTGCTCTGTAGCCCGTGCAACTGAACCTATGATATAAAATATCATAGCCCAAAAGAAAGGCATGCATAATCACTTTGAATGTACTGGTATAAAAAGTGAGGTAGGATAAAATGCATGGGCTCATATGTATGAACAATACTAACTGAATGACATGAGTATAACTAGATGAGAGTACATGTATGAATACGTAAATTATAACTGAGATCATGACAACACTGAGTACTGAGTCTAAACACTGATTAACTGATATCTGAGTATACTGATACCGATTTACTGATAACTAAATAAATGTATCTGACAGTCCTGATTTTGTAGAACTATACTGAGTTTCGTACTAAGTTGAGTGACTGTGTTTAACAGTCTTGAATCTATAGAACTGAACTGACTTCTATACTGAGACTGAATCTGAAACTGAGACTGTGAGAGGTAATCATCTAACCGATATGCCCCTTTCTAAATAGATTCGAGTCCAACCTGTAACCCCAGTTGGAAGGGTGTCAATACCGTGCCATGGGTAGAGATAAGCTGAGTCACCCTCATCTGGTAGGTTCTCTGAATAAGAATGGTAGTACCCTCAACTGGCAGGTAGGACACCTCATCAACCCTCAACTGCCAGGTTGATGTCTCAACCTACATTGGCTACATAGTTCTGGAACACAAGGATTGCTTCTAAGGATCACACCCTCTACTGGTAGGTTAGTCCTCATCCTTGGATTTACTCGGTGTTGAATCATATTCCCAACTGAATAGACACTCGACTGAGTTCTAAATTGTACTAGGCTAGACTGAACTGTTACTAATCATACTATCTAACCGAACTGAACTGATTTCACTGAATTTTGAACCTATTACTGAACCACTGATCTTGATATGACTGGTACTATTCTGTAACTCACACTGTCTCTAAGTATACAACTAAATTATCGGGTACTAGATACCTTCAGGACTCGATAGCATATAATTACAAGACATAGAACAATCTTGAAATATGATAACTAAAATACTTGATCACCATTCATTCATTGGGGTATTTTGACAAACACTTGCATGACATGAAATGGTACACATGCTAACATGATATAATTTCATAGAATAATCTTGAAATATGATAACTAAAATACTTGATCACCATTCATTCATTGGGGTATTTTGACAAACACTTGCATGACATGAAATGGTATACATGCTAATATGATATAATTTCACTGTTTAACTCACATGTACAAATTATCAAACACTTGGAGGGCATAGTATTTTCACATAATACTAATCAACATGAGAGAAACACAATTTCAAATACCAAGTTCACAATTTGGAGGCTTTATCATGATTTCACATGATACTACACACATAATTAATAACTACACATAAATCTTGCAACTAATCATGGATTAGGAACCCCATTAACATGCTAGTCATGAACACAATCAGATTAAATCATGAATTTGATCAAATCCATAAACTTAAATTTTTGAAAAGGGTTCTTGAAATCCAAGGGTGGAAGGGAACCCTTGGATGAACACTTGACATACCTAGGTTGTTAAATTCTTGAAGAATGATGGTGAAATCTTGAGTCTTGAATTTGAAATTTGATCTCGTAGGGCTTTTGTTCTTAAGTGTTTTGAGAAAGAATGAAAATATTTTGCCAATTGAGGGCTAAATCTTGTGTTATGGGTGCTGAAGGACATGGGAAAAAGACCCAATTACCACCAAAGGTACGTCTTTTTAATGACTGAAAATTGAACCATCGACGCACCTCTTCATTATCATCGACGCAACAGCCAACGTACCGCGTTGAGTTTGTGTCGGTTCATTATAAATTACCACTGGAAGGCAAGGAAAATATTGATCGATGCAATGGCCGCTATGCTACGTCGACATCGCATCGATACACTATTTTAGATTTCCAAACGTGATTCAAACGAGGTCCAACAAATCTAAAACTCGTTCGAAAACATCTACTAACATTCCTGATCATGAATCAACCTAAAGATTGACATTTTAAGGTCATAGAGGTCATCAAATAGAGTTGCCAACTTATGAAGGCCAAAATAATACTATGTCTGAATACTTAGCTAGAATTTTCTACGTCTGGGACCCCTTAGCAAGCTTAAAAGACTGAGTTGAGCTTTGATTTTTGTGGGGTCTTACACTAAGAAATTCTATGCCAGTGTCATTTGAGTCACGAAGTATCCCACTTGATTAGCCAATATTGTACCCGTGCCAAAGAAAGATAAAAAAAATTAGAGTATGCATGGATTATCAGGATTTAACAAGGCTAGACCAAAAGATGATTTACCTCTGCTAAATATTCACATACTCATTGATAATTGTGCAAAGTATGAGCAGCAATTATTTGTTGATTTCTTCGCAGGGTACCACCAAATCATGATAAATGAAGAAGATGCTGAGAAAATTGCTTTCACCATACCTTGGGGAGTATATTTTTATTGGGTGATGCCTTTTGGACTCAAAAATGTAGGGGCAACTTATATCAAGTCGCGAAAGGGCTCGTATCACTTGACAGATCTGAAGAAGTTCTTTGATAGACTGGGATGGTATGATATGAAATTAAATCCTTCAAAGTGTGCATTTGGTTTTCCCATTGGAAAGCTATTGGGTTTCATCATGACCAGGAAAGGCATAGAATTGGATCCTTCAAAAATAAAAGTTATCCAAGACTTGCCTCCTCCAAGACGTCGAAAGGATATGATAATTTTCCTAGGTCGACTTAATTACATTAGTTGGTTTATTGCACAATCCATAGTGATTTGTGAACCAATATTTAAGATGTTGAGAAATGATACTTCTACAAAATGGACAGAAGATTGTCGACAAGCTTTTGAGAGAATTAAGGAGTATTTGTCTAATCCCCCAATTTTGGTGGCCCCAGAACTCAGAAGGCCATTGTTACTATATTTTTCTGTGTCAGATAATGCATTTGGGTGTGTTTTAGGACAACATGATGAAACAAGAAAGAAGGAGCAAGATATCTATTACTTGAGCAAGAAGTTCACGCCTCATGAAGCCCAATATACATTACTAGAACATACCTTTTGTGCCTTGAATTGCACAAAAGTTAAGGCATTACATATATACGTATACCACTTTTCTCATCTCTAGGATGAATGCACTCAAGTATATATTTCAGAAGCCCATACCTACCGAGAAGCTAGTAAAGTGGCAAATTTTGCTAAGTGAATTTGACATTGTTTATGTCACTCAAAAGGTGGTGAAAGGACAAGAATTAGCTGACCATCTTATAGAAAACCCTGTAGCTGAAGAGTACAAGCCTCTTAAAACTTATTTCTCAAATAAAGAAGTCTCATTTATTGGAGAAGATATTTCGGAAGAATGTTCAGGTTGGAGAATATTCTTTGATGGGGTGAAGAACTTCAAAGGAGTTAGTGTTGGGGCGATACTAGTTTTAGAATCAGGCGAGCATCATTCGATCTTGGCAAAGCTCAGGTTTTCATGGATTAGCAATATGGCAGAGTATGAATCTTATATCCTTGGTCTTAGAATGATTGCAGATATAAACATACAGGAGCTATTGGTCATAGGAGATTAAGATTTAGTCGTTCGACAAGTACAAGGCGAATGGAGTGTCAAGAATGTGAAGCTCCTTCCATATCTAGAGTGCATAAAAGATTTGGGCAAGAAATTCATTAAGGTTGAATTTAAACATCTAGAGAACTCAAAATGAGTTGGCAGATGCATTGGTAACCTTGTCCTCTATGATTCAACATCTCAACAAAAATTTCATAGATCCTATCAAGGTGAATGTATAAGACCAACCGACCTATTATTTTCACATAGATGACGAGATGGATGGAAAACCTTGGTACTACGACATCAAAAGGTGTCCCAGGGAGGGAGAATATCCAAAAGGCATAACTAGTATTCAAAAGAGAATACTTCAGAGATCGTAAAATCACTTTTTTCCTAAATCAAGATATCCTTTATAGGAGATTCTAGATTTAGGATTTTTAAGGTACGTCGATGCTCAAGAGTTGACCACGTTAGTCAAAGAAATACATGGGGGCATATGTGGGCCACATATGAATGGTTTAGTTTTAGAAAAGAAGATTTTTTGAGCTGGCTATTTCTGGATGACAATGGAAACAGATTGGATTCGCTTTGTGCAAAAATATCATCAATGTCAATTTCATGGTGATCTGATTCACGCTCCACTAAATCAACTCAATATGACAAGTTCTCCTTGGCCGTTTAAAGCTTGGGGCATGGATGTCATCGATCCTATTGAACCATCTACATCAAATGGATATTGGTTCATTTTTGTAGCTATTGATTATTTCACCAAATGGGTAGAAGCCCCTTCATACAAGTTTGTGACAAAGAAAGTGGTGATAGATTTTGTTCGCACTAACATTATTGGTTGATTTTGAGTTGTTGAGACGATTAAAATAGATAATAGAGCTAATCTCAATAGTGGCTTGATGCGTGAGATATGTGACAAGCTTAAGATTGCTCATCGTAATTCCACGCCTTACTATTAGCAGATGAATGAAGCAGCTGAGGCTGCCAACAAGAACATCAAATGGATATTACTGAAGATGATTGATAACTACAAGCATTGGCATGAGAATTTGCCATTTTCCCTCCTTGGCTATTGCACCACTATTAGGACTTCTATTGGAGCAACACCTTATCTGTTAGTTTATGGAATAGAAACAGTATTACCTATAAAAGTGGATATACTGTCTTTGAGAATAATTCAAAAAGCTGAGTTGAGTGATGCCAAATAGATTCAAAATAGGTATGAGCAATTAATGCTAACTGATGAAAAGAGGATGAATGTAGTTTGTCATTGGGACCTTTTTCAAAATAGAATGGCTAAAGCTTTCAACAAAAAGGTGAAACTGAGAAAATTCAAACTGGGAAAATTAGTGTTGAAGTGCATATTTCCGCACCATAATAAAGCTAAGGGAAAATGAGCGCCCAACTAAAAAGGGCCTTACATCGGTCACCGAATATTGATAGGTGGAGAATTGATCCTAGCACAAATAGATAGTGAAGTATGGTCGAAATCTATCAATGAAGATGTTGTTAAGAGATACTATGTTTAGAAGACTTTACTTATTTTCTTGTAATGTTCCTTTTTCTGTAATGAAACTACGAATGACCTGGTTCCCTTGGGGGGAATACGTAGATAACCCACATCGGGTTTGGTCTCTTAAGTAGAAATTTCTCAAAATTCCCTTGTGCTTGTAATGCAGACTACGGTTGACCTGACTTCCTAGGCAGATACATAGGTGGCCATATCGGCCTCAGTCATATTAGAAGAAAAATCATTTTCCCCTTTCTATTTTATATGTAATGAACTACGTTCAGCCTGATTCCTGTGGGATACGTAGGCAACCTACGGAGGGTTCTGATACAAGCTAAATGGCCTTCGTGTTGCAAGAGAGGATGCTTATGGGTCAAATAACACTTGAAGACTTCTTGAGGGCTATGGAAAGGTGTCCATTGGATGATTATGATGACAAAGAAGACTCAAGGGACATTAGAGAGGCCAATGGAAGACAAAATAGGGCTACAAAGCCCCCGAAAAAGGAGATCAGGCCCATCCACTTTGGAAGTGAGCCTAACCCACTCTAGATCCATTAGAGCGGGTCAAAAAATCCTACTATACCCTTGGTATATGCCCCATGTGCGCCCTATATGCTCAAGCAAGTGCCTAATGGACTTCTATATGTTTGTCTTTCCTAAATGGGTCACTTTTGGGCCCATATGATGTAATAACCTATCCTAGACTATAAATAGGACTTATTTTCATTTTAGTAGGTATTTTATGTTGAATTATCAATTTGAACACTTGTGAGAGTGTGAGGCAAGCGTAGATTCATTTGTGTAGATGTTTTGTTTAGAAATGTGGGTTGCCTGGGAATCGATTCCCTTGAGGTCTATGTAAGATTTAGGTGCTTTGTTAGGTTTAATTGATTTAGGGTTTAGGGTTTGATACACCCTTTATTTGCTTTCAATTCCTTTTATTTTTCTATCTTATTGCTTCTCTAACTATCTTTAGCTTTCGTATTCATATTGTAGTTTAGTTTTTTATTTCTTTCTTTGTTTGTGTATCATTTGGTATCAGATCCGAGCTTAGAATTGTTCCCACAATTCTAGTCTTGGATTTTTTATATTTTGAAAATCAACAAAAAAAAAATCAAAAATCTCAAAAAAAGTACTATTCACATTTTAGTCCTAGGTCAAAATTTTAGTTTTTTATTTTGTGTTTTTCTTGTGTTTCTAGTGTTAGATTTGTGTTCTCTAGTACTATAGGAGTCTAGGGTTCAAATTTGAGCTTAATCAGAGTCTATTTGAGTGTTCTATCTTTGTTGGAAGCTTGGGTTGAAGAAGTTTGATGTAAATTTGAAAATCTAGAATTTTTGGTTGTGAATTTGAACAAAATGATGTTTGGAATGTGTTTATGAGGTTTAAAAGAGCCTCAGGTCAAAATTTCATCGCATTCCGATCATTGGTTCAAGAATTAGAGCATTTTGAAGTTTTGGTGTTCTTGAGGAAGATTCATATCTTCATCTTGGATTCTTAGAAAAAGGTGGTGTTTGATTCAAAAAGAATGAACAAAAGTGTGGAAAAAGTGTTTGTACAAAAGCATAAAAGAAGATTCCACAAGAGAGTACAAAGAGGGGACCATTTGGAGGGAAATATTAGCCAAACACAAAGGGAGAGGCGACAAATTTGCCTTGCATCTGCACCCAAGGTGTGCTTGGTCTGCCGTTGACTTGTGGACAAACCTCAAGGCAGTATCCAAAGCCCCAAAATATGTCCAATATTCCTTGCACCTGTGTCCCAACTGCTGGAGCAGGCTTCCCAACGTAGATTAACCATACCCAAGGCAAATCACCTCCTTTTGACGCGAATCCACTTCAACAACACCAATCCAAGTTTATCAACACTATACAACATCAATTCAAGTCTTAAAACACATCTCAACATCTTTAAAACTCCATTGCTTAAGGTTTGATTCTTAGTTTTCATTTCTTGATTCTTAAATCTCTTCTTTGATTCTTAACTACTCATCAACTAGTAACTTATCCACTAAGTTGATTGATAGTTCTTAACTCCTTTTCTTTCATCGTCCTACTTTTCTTTCAAGATTTTATCTTTTGAATTCGTTGTTAGTTCTTGAATTAAGTCTGTACATATTTTCTTTGAGTCGTTTCAAACAAGTATCTATTCCTATCTCAAGCCACAATTGGAACCAAGATTTCTCATTGGAGTATAAACTATCTATCAACGCTTGCGGCGCTAATTAAGAGATGAACTAAAGGTGGAAACTTTGAGAGCTTGTGAGGTTGATTTTTTATCCTTTAACGTGTTTGTTGTTTTTGTTTTGTTTTAGTATTCTTTTTATATATATACCATGGCATCGGGAAAAGGTAGCCCAAGAGCTTCGGGAAAGATAAACTTGGAAAATTTAATGCCGGCCATAATGAGTGTGAAATAATATGTAAATCCAAGAATGGAAAGTTCACTCTCAAGAAGGATGGATAAAATAATAGATCGCCTACACTTCCTTAACTCCATCCTATATAATCCACCAAATTCCCAAGCTTCTTTGAGTAGACATGCTCCAAACAAACTTCAAGGTATTCAAACTAACTCTTGGATTCAAGTAAATGAGGCTAGTCGCCAACTAAGTGTAAAAGATAGTTTATCTTTAAGTGAGCCTAATGTTTCCATACTTTAACTTGAAAGTGTAGAAACACTAGTTGATCCTTATGATGACAAAATTGACTCTTCTAGTAAGAGCAATTTTTGTCCACCTAGTGTTGAAGACATTGAGATAAGTGATAGTACATTGTCTTGTGGAAGTCATGAGGGCCGACTTGTGTGTGAACCTAGACCATTACTTGGGAATGTTTGTGAAGTGTTTAAAGGACCTTAAGTGAATGGTGATGTTGATATCGATGGTTGATTGAAAAGGAATGACCCTCTAATTGCCTTTGTTGATAATCATGCTAGTATAGAGGGTACAAATGATTGTATTGGTGGTAATCTTGGAGGAAAGAAGTGTTTCCTAAACCAATGTCTATGGACACTCTACCTATTTGATCCCGGTGATCATTTAAAATATGGAGGTTCTTCTCCACACCACTTAGTGCTTGGGCAAGAAGACAAGCCAACCATAGGTGAGGGTGTTGGAACTCATCCCTATGATGAAAAGTCTTTCTTGGAGATTTCTAATCTACTTGAGAGGCCAAAGTTGGGTAAGGGAAGGGTCTCTCACAAAGATGGGTGCTATAATGGGGTTATGAGCTTATTGAGACTTGGAATCCATGTGAGAATTCATAAGCGATTCAATGATTACCATGTTCCTCTATCATACCCCTTTGTCCAAATCTATTGAATGACCAAGTAGCTCTTAATTTGTGGGGTTATACACCCTTTGTTGATTATTTTAATGCTTGGCTATATATTAAGCATATGCAACCTTGGAATGATGGTATGATAGAATATGCTAATTCTAATCCTCATGATATGAGGATATTGTGTTTGTTTGTCCTTCCTTTGGTATTACCAGGTTTGGATTCGAGGTTGAATCCTTTTCAAGAAGGTGAGGATGATACAAGCCAAATGGCCTTCGGGATGCTAAAGAGGATTCTTACGGGTCAAATGACACTTGAAGACTTCTTGAGGGATATGTAAAGTTGTCCATTTAATGATTATGATGACAAAGGATATTCAAGAGACGTTAGACAGGCCAATGGAAGACAAAATGGGTCTAAAAAGACCCCAAAAGAGGAGATATGGCCCATCCGCTTTGGAGGTGCGCCCAACCCGCTCTAGATCTACTATAGCGGGTTAAAAAAGCCCACTATACCCTTGGTATATGCCCCATGTTCACACCATATGCTCAACCAAGTGCCTAATGGGCTTCTGTGTGTTTGTCTTTCCTAAATGGGTCACTTTTGGGCCCATATGATGTAATAACCTAGCCTAGACTATAAATAGGATTTATTTTCATTTTAGTAGGTAGTTTATGTTCAATTATGAATTTGAACACTTGTGAGAGTGTGAGGCAAGCGTGGATTCACTTGTGTTGATCTTTTGTTTAGAAATGTGGGTTGCTTGGGAATCGATTCCCTATAGGTCTACGTAAGATTTAGGTGCTTTGTTCGATTTATTTGATTGAGGGTTTAGGGTTTGATACATCCTTTATTTTCTTTTAATTCCTTGCATTGTGTCTATCTTATTGCTTCTTTATCAATCTTTAGCTTTCATATTCATATCGTAGTTTAGTTTTTTATTTCGTACTTTGTTTGTGTACCAGGTTCGGCCTCTTAGTTCTTAATTTTCTCAAGTGTATTTCATGAACTATGCTCGGTTTGATTTCCTTGATGGAATATGGAAGCAACCTATACAAGGCTCGGTGTCATCATCTTGGAATGTCAGCATCTCTTAAGTCAAAACTGGGATAACTTTTGAGGGGCATCATTTTGAGAAATGATTGATAAGACGTGAAGAGATACCGAAGAGTGTGGGTTCAACCAAGTAGTTGAAAAAGGGACATTCGCATTGTTTCACAATATGTCACAGTTCAAAAATTTGGTGGAATTTTCTTTTTACCACCATACATATTTACATATTTTATTTATCAAGTTATTTGTTACTCTTATTTATCTTTTATTTGAAATAATTTCCAATCGAACATTTTCTTATTATCTACTGGTCAAGATTTGGAATAGATAGAGTTACGAGTCCAAGCAAAGCTGAAAGTGCGAAGTATCAAGAGCCAGACCTTCAAATTCAATGCAAATCAACCACCCCCAACTTATAAATTTTCGTTGAATGCAGGTTTTGAAGAATACCAGAAGCCAAAGGGAAATAACATTTGCAGTCTTGCGAGGATTACACCTCAAACGGTTTGAATTTCCTTTCAAACATTTAGGAGAAATAATGTCTTTTAAATGATTCTGAAGATTTTACAAAGATTTCAAACGCACTGCACATGTCTTCTAACTAGTCTGTGTAGATGACTTTTAATATACTGCACAAGTATTTTCAAATACTTAAAATGCACCACACATGCACTGCGCAAATACTTTAAAATATGTTAAAATTTATTGCATATAACTTTAATGGCTCTGCATATGCACAGGCGCATTGCACAATTGCTTTAAATTACATTGAAATTTTCAATACATGGCTTTCAATTACTTTGCATATATGCTCTAAAATGCATCACACATGCACTGCAAAAAGTCTTTAACATATTTTAGAATGCATTGCACATGGCTTTAATGGATTTTTCATGGGCACAATCGCATTGAACAATTGTTTTAAGTTATTTTTCATTATGATGACTTTCATTTCCTCCTAAAGCATTGCACAATCGCTTTAAGTTATTTTGAACCGTGCAAGGTTTCATTTTCTTCAAAAGGCATTGCACATCACTTTAAGTTATTTCGCAATATGCATGGCTTTAAATTTTTTCTATAGCACCACACCATAGCTTTCAATTGCACTATACAATTTCTTTCTGATAACCGAACAAGACTTATGGATGCACCAAACAAATACTTTATAGAAATTCATTGCTTACAAAAGTTTGTTTTTCATAGATCATTGGCATAGACAAAAGCCTCCATCCGTCAATTATTTTGTTGAAAATGCCTCATCTTCATAATTTACTTGGTTTAAGGCCTCATTTATATCGCCAAAAGGCATCATTCACATAAATCATCGGCCTAAAACTTCATTTTACATAAGCTTTGTTTCTAGCTTGCAAGACCACATTTGCATAAAGTAACGCCCGAGGCATTTTCTTCATTAATTCACTGAATGCATTTACTATTCATGAACTAGTTTCTTTATTTAGTTTAAGTTTTGCAGGAACCTTACCACAAAAGTGGAACTATCTCTAAGAAGCGAACTAGGACAAAGCTAGTGGAATGTCAAGCATTCCTAGCAGCTTTGACGATTTAAAGCTCGACTCGATTTGACTCAACTTTCTAAATTTCTCATATAACTTCAACACTTTTCACAAATCTATTCTCATATTCCAGTGCCATCATAAATCTAAAACTAGGAAAAATTTTGAGAGTCTCAAAATTTTTACATAACATAACTATTGAACTACATCGACTTGATTCTCGTCAAACCCGGGATATGTAGGTGACTCAAAAACTAGGGTTAGATCGAATTCATAGTCACAATCGTGCCAATTCTATCTTCACCATTCCACCTTTTGGGTGCAGCCTTTTCATAATCGGTCTAATTTACCAATCGAGAAAAAATTGATTTGCGTCAATGTCTTTACCCGAAGACTCTTTCATCGTATTTGGTTTGAGAGGTACAAACTGTTGGCACCCAATTTTGACTCTTCTTTTTCGTATAATTAATTTTTCCATGCTTCTTAGTCCCGAATACTTTATCAAAAATAACATTTTTTTAATCATTCATATTAGTTTCAGTAATTTTGATATAAATGGAATAATTTTCTTTTCCTTTCTTATGTTTAATCTCATATATATATACATATATATATACATATATATATATATATATATACACATATAAATGTAAATATTTTTGATATCGCAATAAATATTTAAATGTTAGCAGGTTAACTTTTACTTTTAATTCTAAACAAAGTTTGTCATCTCGCTATAATATTTTCTAGATAAGGTTATATTTGTGTGAATGTAATACCCCGCAAAATCCTCTTCCAGCCTGAGCCTTAGAGCGAATTTGGTAAAGAAAAAATTCGAGCCAAAATATTTAAGAAATATCCTCCCAAGTATGAAATACTTTGAAATCATGTGGGAATCTATTTGAGCATGAATTAAGATCATAGAGGTCCCCTTACTCATGAACGAGTTGAAAACTTTCCTATCGTTCAAGTTTTAGTGACCGTCAAAATTTGGGTCAACTTCAATCGACCATAACTTGTTGTATATTAATAATTGGGTGGTTTTATATATAACAAATGAAATATCTTTGAATTAGATTTCCAACGATACCAATTTTGCCTAAATCTGATATCGGAGCAAAGAGTTATGCCCATTTTACTCCAGCATGTCAAGCTGGAAAACGGTGATGACGTTTCTGACGGGCTATCACGTTTCTGACGCCCTTTTTGATGACTTCGTCACATTCTGACGATATTTTTGATGATGTCATCAGCCCTGGGCAGAAAATCAAGAATTTGGACCCCTTTTATGATGACCATTCGTGATGGCCTATCACGAACCTGACAGCCTGTCTCGGATGGCGTCAAGTATATTTTTCTAGCAATTCAAGGGTGTTTTTGCAAGGGTATTTTGGTTATTTTCCACCCTTTTTGAGCCTCTATAATTATGAGTAACCCTCATTAAAACCCTAATTCAATCATTTTCTTTTTCAACTCTCTCATAAGAGTATAACTAGGGTTTCAATCAAGAACCCTAATCTTCCAAAAATCATCCATAAATCTTCAAGGTTTCTTCAAGAATCAAGTTACTCATAGTGTGGGCTTCAAGAATTTATTTATTTCAAGTGTGGATAAAGTTTCAAGCACTAAAGTTCATCCAATTTCAAAAGTTAAGGTATGTAGATGTTGATTCTTGGGTCCCTTTCATCCAAGAAGCCCAAGAAACCTTTTTAAAACTAAAAGATTTTTATGTTTATGAGTTGCTAATGATTTGTATGAGTTGAAATGGATGTTTAATGTGTTGTTGAGTTTTGATTTATGTTTGCCTACAAAATTTATTAGCTTTGACCCTAGTATGTGGAATTCATGTGATGTTTGTGATAGACCCTCTTGAAGTTGTTTTTCCATGTGATGTGTTCATGACTTTTGGGTGTAGAAATGGTTGAATAAGTGAAAAACGTTCCCCATAGGTTTGATAAAGAGCTTAGGTGAAGCATAAGGGCCGCTATAGTATGTTGAATAGGAAACTCC
>NC_061121.1:30267917-30340098 GCF_002878395.1 Capsicum annuum
GTGCCAAGATAGCATGAAATCCCCAAGTAGGTGTAAAATCGATCGTGTTTAGTGGTTGTTGAAATACCCTAGGGAACAAAGGAACAAGTCGAGATATGATGGTTGTAAATTCCCTGATTTTGTGCTCTTTGATATATGCTAAGCTTTTAATACATGTCAAGTGGTTAGCAAGTAAATAGTGATGTGTTAGTATGAAGTTTCTCCCAAATCAAGTGATATCCAAATACATGACAAGACCGATATAGGTATGAAGTACTTGATGTAAGATCTCGTTGAATGGGGTATAATCTAATAGCATGTATTCTCTAGGCTAGTATATGATGATGAATAGAGGTCTATGTTTCCTAAATACTTAATGCGGTGTCCTAAGGATCTCAAGAGGGAAAGTATGTTGTGATGCCCAACTACTTGAAGTGATTCTTTAACGATTGTGATAATACATGAATGATTGTAATGATGAATGAATGCTTGTAATGATAAATGAATGATGGTAGTGATGAATGGATGACCATGATGATGCATGAATGATTTGTGATAAGGAAAGATTATGTCTTACTTTTATGTTATCGAGTCCTGAGGGTATTTATACCCGAAAATAGAGCTGTTGTCTAGAGCCTG
This sequence comes from Capsicum annuum, assembly GCF_002878395.1. Classification (NCBI taxonomy): domain Eukaryota; kingdom Viridiplantae; phylum Streptophyta; class Magnoliopsida; order Solanales; family Solanaceae; genus Capsicum; species Capsicum annuum. The sequence goes on from NC_061121.1 coordinate 30,268,536, forward strand.
TGTCATTTTCTCGATAATTCCAATCGAGCCATGATTCTCAGAACTCAGTGAACTATAGAACTCTATTTCCTTAGACAAGTGCGAATATTAATAAAGCTCGGTAATCTCAGTTATCTTTGTAATCTCTGTATCGCTAGTAACCTAGCCTCAGACCTGTAATCAGCTCAGTTCTAATAGTATTCAAGTGATTCAATCCTAATCTCAGAAGTGATTCGAGTAATCTATTCAAGCTCTGTATCATCATTTAAATACCATGATTCGATATCTTTTCCATCAGATACAAAACCAAGTGATCTCAGCATAACTCAGTCAGACCTTTTGAGTAATATGATCAGTCTCTGATTCAACTCAGCCAGTGTTCAGTTGAGGATTCAATTCTGAGTCTTTCAGTTGGGAGTAGAAACTAGAACCAAGCGATCTTAAGGATAGGAACTCACCTACTAGTAGAGGGTGTGATTCTTAGAAACAATCCTTGTGCTCCATAACTACGTAGCCAGCATAGGTTGAGACATCATACCTATTAGTTGAGGGTGGATGAGAGACATCATACCTGCTAGATGAGGGTAGATGAGGTGGCTTGACCTACTAGATAAGGGCTCCACTGTTCTCGTTTGAGGACCTACCAGATGAGAGTCACATAGAGTTGTCTTTACCAATAGCGCGGTAATGACACCCTTCCAACTGGGGCACAGGTTGGACCCCATATGTGGTAGATCGGGGCATATCGATTATGTGACTACTTCCCACAGTTTTAATTTCAAATTCAGTCTCAATTTTAGAATCAGTCTTCAGAAATCAGGACTGTCAGATATAGTCATCTATCATTGTGAGAAACTCAGATAGTTCCATTGATTTATGGGTCATAACATCAGATAGACTTGGTCTCACATATAGTTATTTGATATTATATTCAGAGAAATACTGTTATACAGGCTTGATCACAGTATTAGATTTCTATTGAGTATTCTTGTTGTCAGATTCAGATATAATCATATTTCCTATCATTGATAAAGCTTTCGAAATCATCTGTTAGAAAGGTTGATCTCTTATCCTATCAGTCAAAAGCAGTAAGTCCAAGAATTCAATCATTGATGTAAGCATATCCAGATCCTCGATTACCAGTATCAGATGAGTCAATGATTCAGTATCTCAGTGTCAGTAGCGAGTTCAGTCTGCAGTTAAGTGGTATCTGAGTTTCAGTATCTAGAGTTACAATAATTGTGTTCATGTTCTACGCATTCATGTATGTGTTCTCATGCGGCATTTTCATGATTATTCAGTTTAGATATTGTGCATGCATGAACCCTTGCATTAGCCTACCCCGTCTACATACTCGGTACATTTTTGTACTGACGCATTTGGGCTATGGTGTTTTATTTGACACCATAGGTTCAGAGGCACAGGATCCAATTTATCCTCAGTAGTTTGGTCCCAGTCAGCAGCAGTAGCAGTGAGCCCTCTTCTTTCAAGGACGAGTCTCAGTTTACTACTATTGTTTCAGACTTTGTTTATTTTCTATTGATGGAGTTAGTTGGGGACATGTCCCATCAACTCCACAGTTCAGATAGTTAGAGGCTTTTCAGAAGGATGTATTAGTATTCAGTTTTCAGTTTTGAGTATGTATAGATGTGTTGAACCTTATGGAAAGTTTTTGTATTTTTTCAGATATTATGCAGTGTACAGGTACAGATATAAAAAAAGGTTAGGTTGTGGTCCTTCGGGTCCATAAGCACCGTGTGATGTCTCGGGATGGGATCTCGGGGAGTTTCAGTGAATTTATATATATAATACGTACATTCAAAAAAACTAATTAGGGTAAAATAAGCATCATTAGATTAATTAAGAGAAAATGAGGGAGAAAGATTAGATTTCTTGCAAATTTAATTCATTTATGCATCAATTTGGGCCATTATAGTAGCCTAGCACTTGAAACCAGCCCAAAACCTTTTTTTTAACTAAAAATTACACAAATACACAATTTATGTTTTCAATATTACAAAAAATCTCAACTCTCTAAACATATTACAAAAATCCCACGTATACATAGAATGCTATGTATATATCGGCTATGTTATGTATATTAATAGGGAGAGAGAGTAAAGTAATTAAAAAAGTGGGAGAGAGTGTAATTACTTTTAAAAATTTTGTATTTATGTTATTTATATATTTTTTTACCTATAATCAAATGTTCCTTAGCCTAATAACATTCTGACCCAGCCTACTTTACCATTACTTCTTTACCTGATAAAAGAGCAGCAACATCAGCATAGAACACCGACACATCCCTAAATCTCCTCTTCTTCACATGAAATTCAACCAAACCAAGCTTCCATCACCTCAATCATGGAAAATCCACCGAAAATCATGGATTTTACCGACCTAATAGTCTTCTCCATCACTTCAAGCTCTGAAAATAAAGACTTTTTTTTGCTCCTTTTCCCCCTCCCTTTTTCATTTTTTGAATTCTGAATTTTAGATTCTAGAAGGAGCCGTTGCAGCCCTTTTACCTATAAAAAGGAGTCTTCTTCACAATGAAAGGATGAAGAAAAAGGATTATCAAATTAGCAGTAAATATCAGAAAGTTCATACCCTTTATTTCCTCCTTTTATTTTCCGAGTTAAAAGTTCGAGCTAGCTCGAATCTCCAACGAACGATCCCTAGTTAACTGCTCCACAAAAGGTTAGTAATATCCCTTTACTTGCATAATTTACTTCGTCAAATTTTATTACTTAGTTGTTGGTAGTGTTGCTGGTTTGTATGTCTGGCCGAATAGTTGTGCGTTTGGTATATATTATTAGTTTGGCATGGTCATTTCAGAACAACTTTGTTAAAATAGCTCCTAATTTATTTAGATTCACATATATCTTCCATTGTAGCAGTTACCAAGCTCGAAGAAAAAGAAGGAAGAAAAGGAAGAAGAGAGAAAATATTAAGCTAAGATAATTTTTGTGCCAAGAGTTTGTTAAAATGTGATCTGATTGCATCTATTTATAAGTTCACATGCTCATCACATGAGCATCTAGAAACTTCCTAACAGCTCACTAATAGCTCACCAACTAACTCACTTTTCTCTGCAAGCAATAGCTAACAACATCAAAATAAAACCAATGGAATAATAACTACTATGCTAACCAACTAACTGCTCCAAATAACTACTATAGCTGTACAAATGTAATAGTTTCCATAATAAGTTTCAACACTCCCCCTCAAGCTGCAGGGTGCAAAATGTTGAGCACACCAAGCTTGCTTACGAGATGTGAGTGTTGATCATGACTCAAGCTCTTGGTGAGAATGTCTGCAACTTGTTGGCTAGTTTGTACATACATTGGCTGAACCAACCCTTCCTTGATCTTGTCTCTGATAAAGTAACAGTCTACCTCAATATGTTTGGTCCTCTCATAAAAAATGAGATTTACAACCAGTTGAATGGCTAACTTGCTATCAGAGAAAATGGTAATATGCTTGGTGATTGGTACCCTTAGTTCTGCAAACAACCCTGCCAACCATGTTACTTCTGCCAAGGTTGAGGCCATGCTCCTATATTCTGCCTCAGCTGATCTCCTGGAAATAGTGTGTTATTTCTTAGATTTCCATGATATCAATGAACTATCAAATTACACTACATAGCCTGTAACAGACCTCCTAGTGTTTGGACATGCAGCCCATCTGAGTCATACCAACAAATCAACTCTGTAAAAGGATGTGCCCTAAGCCAAATCCCTTTTCCTACAGTTCCTTTTAAATACCTTGCCACTCTGTTTGCAGCTTCTAGATGAGATCTCTTTTGTTGTTGTACGAATTGACTTAGTGTCTGCACTGCATAGCTGATATCAGGCCTTATTATGGTTGCATATATCAATTTTCCAACTAGTCTTTGATATAGTGTCACATCTTTTAGCACAAAATCTCCTTTAACACCTGTTGTTTCATCTACATCAACAGATGTTATCTTGATGTTAGTCTCCAACGGAGTGAAAGCTGGTTTAGCACCAGCAAGCCCTGTATCAGATATGAGTTCTAGAATATATTTTCTCTGGTTTAAGATCACTCCACTTGGAGATCTTAGAACTTCAATCCCTAAGAAGTACTTAAGATCATCTAAGTCTTTGAGCTTGAACTCCTGATGTAAAGTATCTTTTGTTTCATTTATCATCTCTACATTGTCACCTGTTATCATAAGATCATCTACATAAACCAGGATCACTACCATTTCTTCTGATCTTTTCAAAGTAAAAAGTGAGTAATCATAGCTACTCTGAGTAAATCCTTCATTGAGTAGTGCTTAAGTATTCTTTATATTTCACTGTCTGGATGCTTGTTTAAGTCCATATAATGAATTGATCAGTCTGCAGACTTGGTGTTGCCTTCCTTCTTTGAATCCATCTGGCATTTCCATGTACGCATCTTTCTCTAAGTCACTTTGCAGGAAGGCATTATAAATATCCATCTGATACATATTCCATCCTAGTGATACTGCTAAGGCAATGATACTCCTTATAGTAACCTTTTTGGCTACTGGAGAGAAGGTGTCATGATAATCTAATCCTTCTAGTTGGCAATATCTCTTGGTTACCAACCTTGTTTTGAACCTCTCTATTTCACCAATAGCCTTATACTTGACTTTGTACACCCACTTTGAACCAATAATGTTCTTATCTGGAGGCATGTCAACCACCTCCCAAGTGTGGTTGTCTTCCAGGGCCTTGACTTCCTGCTTCATAGCTTCAATCCACCTCTCATCTTTGCTGGCTTCACTATAGGATTGAGGTTCAATTTTTAATGACAAACTGCACACAAACCTCTGATATTTTTTACCGGTTTTAGTAAAAGATAGATAATTTACCAGAGGGTACCTTGTCCCTTTCTTTACTCCTGGTAAGGTATAGTCGATCAACCAAGCAGGTTGTTTAATGGCTCTAGATGATCTCCTTGGAGCAACTTTTGTAGATGTTGATGGTGGCTCATCTATACTTGTTTCATTATGAGTAATCTAAAATTGGATGCTGTCATTTTCATGTATTGACATATCCTCATTGTGTGATTCATATGAGTGATCATCATGATCTGTGTGAACATCTTTTCCTTCATCTACATCAGTATGTTTTAGTGAACTTGGTTGAATAAAACCTGCAGGAGATTCCAAACTTGCCTTGTCTGCAAAAGGGAATGAATCTTCTTTGAACACTACATCTCTTGGGAATGAATCTTCTTTGAACACTACATGTCTTATGACAAAAAACTTGTTGGTGCACCAATCCAAAAGTATATAGCCCTTTTGAGTAGTAGAATAGCCCATCAATATAGTAACTTTAGCTCTTTTAGAGAACTTATCACCCTTTGGTAGAACTAAAGCATAACACTTATATCCAATTACTCTCAGATGTGTCGAGGATGGAAATTTGCAAAATAGCATCTCATAAGGACTTTTCCCTCCAATAGATGCAGATGGTAACCTTTTGATAAGGTAGATAACATCCTTGACATTCAAACCCCAAAACCTGATAAGCATTTGTGACTGGAACTTAATAGCTTTTGCAATATTAAGGATTTGTCTATGCCTTCTTTCAACCACACCATTTTGTTATGGTGTGTAGGGGCAACTATTTTGGTGTATCACTCCTAGGGACTGAAAAAATTCTTTACACTTAGAATTAATGAACTCTGTCCCATTTTCTGATCTGAGTATCTTTACTTAAACACCAAACTGGTTTTGAATCATAGTAAAGAAATTTTTTATGGTAACAATACATTCAGACTTCAGTTGTAACAAATGCAACCATATATATATGTTATGATCATCAATAACAGTTAAGAAGTAGTATTTTTAATCAAAAGTAGGTGTCTTATAAGGTCCCCAAAGATAGGTGTCTTATAAGGTCCTCAAAGATCCATATGTACAATATCAAAACATTTTGTAGCTCTAGAAGTGCTATCAGTTAACAAAAATCTAGTTTGCTTAGCCAGTGGACATACATAACACTTATTTATAGTATCTACATCACTATTGTGTCTTATTATATTGAGAGTTCTTAATGATTGAGAAGAAGGATGTCCCAGCCTCATATGCCATACTCTGCAGTTATGCACCTCTATTCCTGCAATTTCTTTCTGATAGGCTACATTATTAAAAGTTCTAGTTACTACACATACACTCTTAAGGATGTATAGTCCTCCTATTTCCTTTCCAATCCCTTTCACCTTGCAACTGTGAAGGTCCTGAAACACACAGAAGTCAGGGTAGAAAGTACAAATCAAGATAGCTGCTTAGTCATTTTAGACACTGACAGCAAGTTCAGCTTAAAATCTAGGACATATAACACATCTCCTACAGCCTCATCTTTAAGTACATGTGTTTTCCCTAAATGTGATATATCAACCTTCGCTCCAGTAGGTAAATTGACTTTATCACATATGGTGTTATCCATTTTGTGATAGTTTGAAAGAACATCTTTGTGTGCTGCAACATGATGTGTGGCTCCACAGTCTACTATCCATTCATGTGGAACACTGTAAATAGAAAAACAAGTAACAGTACTTGTCATGTTAGGTTGTTCTGAGTCATGTGTCTTCTTGTTAGTCAATGTCATGATTTGCTTGTATTCTTCTTCTGAGAAGCCTTGTGCCTTTGCTACAACAGCATTGTTGATATCTTTATTGCACTGGCTACTTGACTGATTATTTAATAATGAATTGTTTGCCTTAGGTACAAGAAAACTGTGAGCTGATAACTGATTGTTATTGTGACCAGTAGCTGATTGCCCATATCCTCCAGTTCTACCTTGACCACCATAAAATGGTTGATTTATTGTTCCCCTTGGGTTGTAGTTGTTTTTCTTCTTGTTCCTCTAGTCATTAGGATATCCATGCTGCTTGTAATAATTCTCCCTTGTGTGACCAGTGAAATTGCAGTAATCACACCTTTTGTTCTTATATCCTTGACTTCCATAACTTGTGTTTGATTCTTATTCCCATATCCTGCTTCTGTATTATTTTGGTGCATTTGCATAGAAATAGGTTCAGTCTTATCACTGATAGTTGTAGCACAAGCAAGTTGCTGGATCTCATCTTCAATTATTATTGCATATGTTTGATTTAGTGTAGGTGTTGTCCCCTTCATCAATCTTTGTCTCTTTCCTTGATCATAAGCATCATTTAGGCCACTCAAAAACTGTATGAGCCTCAGTTGACACAGGTGCTCTGCATAATCCTTAGACTTAGGACAATTACAAGATGGAGTGAGAATAACTGCATCAAGTTCACTCCATAAGTTTTTAAACTTGGTGAAGTATGTTGATACTGAATCTGTGCCTTGGTGAATTTTATTGATCTCCTTGTGTAATTGATACAACCTCATGCGATTTACTTTATGAAACCTTTCCTTGAGATCTTCCCATACCTCACAAGCATTTGGTGCATACACAATACCACTAAGCAATTCAGCACTTACAGAACTCATCAACCATGAAAAGACCACTGTATTACATGTCTCCCATTGATTATGCAGCTCTTCTCTGTATATGTCCTTACTAAAAGCTCCTGTTACAAAGTCATATTTTCTATGTACCAATAGTACAATATTCATAGATCTACACCAAAATCCATAATTTTCTGAACCAATTAATTTGATAGGGATTAATGCAGCTTCTGCTACATCTGATGCTCCCAAGAACAAAGGATCACTAGGATCTATTTTAGGCGTCATATCTGAATTTTAAGATACGACTAAATTGAAATCAAAATATCATAGGAACCTTGGAATCTATAACATGTACGCATATATTTATGGCTCACAAAATAGAGATCTAAACTCCTTTAAGTTAGGTCACAAACAGAAACACATAACAGGACACTCACAGTATTGCAGGTGTGTCTCATTCGATTGTGGCTTCTTCAGATCTATGATTCCCTGCTCTGATACCATGTTAAAATAGCTCCTACTTTACTCAGATTCACATATAGCTGCCATTGAATCAGTTACCAAGCTCGAAGGAAAAGAAGGGAGAAAAGGAAGAAGAGAGAAAATGTTGAGCTAAGATAATTTTTGTGTCAAGAGTTGGTTACAATATGAGATGATTGCGTCTATTTATAAGATCACATGCTCATCACATGAGCATCTAGAAACTTCCTAACAGCTCACTAACAGCTCACCAACTAACTCACTTTTATCTGCAAGCAACAGTTAACAACATCAAAATAAAACCAATGGAACAGTAACTACTATGTTAACCAACTAACTGCTCTAACTAACTACTATAGCTGTACAAATGTGATAGTTTCCACAATAAGTTTCGACAAACTTATAATAGTTAAAGCATTATTTCGAGCTAGTGTGGTTAGTCTTTAATTAGTATGAGGCGAAAGGTGCTTTTACGATCATTATGAGTGGGAAGATAAATGGCTTACAATTTGCGTTATTCTTGTCTTTCTTTTATCCCCAGATGCTTCATGTATTCCTATTTTTTGTCGCGTCTTTAAATACATTTTCAATTCTGTCCAAAGGTATATGTTTATGTGCTTATTACAGTGTTTATTAAAGGCTATGCCTTTTCGAATTTGGTCGACTAGCCTAATACAAGTAGAAATAAGAGAGTGTCGATGTGAATATTAAAGTTAGAAACGAAGTTTGCATAGAGTACATTTTCTTATACTTCTTCCTTTTCTCAAAACTTGCATAAATTTTTCCTTGCTTCCGTTCCCTTTAAGTGTTTCAGTTTCGTGCTTATCTCGCTATTATTGTTGGTTTAAGCATTATGCTCGTCCTCGAGTGTGGAGTAGAAGGGAATCTCTCTTAAGTATTTTAGGCGCAAGCAATGAATATTATGTAATATTCATTACTCCGTGCTCTCCCTTCACTTCTAAATGCTCTCAAGAACTCTCTCTCCCCTTACTTCTGTCTAAATGTTTCAATAGAGATTGTTTACTGGAAATTTCAATTTTCATGCTTATGTTTGTTCGACCTTGGTCTATAAACATGTCCTTTTAATAGAGTATTAAATAGAAGAATGTTAAAATGAATGTTAAGGGATGAAATATGAACACGTCATGGTGTTATCATTTTCTACTTTCTCCCAATCTCCAAACATTTAATAATTTTTTCTTTCCTGTACTTTCCAGTTATGTTTTCTTTTTTTTCTATCATTGTTTGGCTTTGGATGTCTAAAGGAGGTACAAGACACAGATGTGTTCATGTAATGGAATAAGATAGGAACACTTCATAGCAAACTCCCATCTTATGATTAAGATTAATTTCCTCCTCCGCCATTCATATGATTTTCTCTCACATAATGGGCTGATCTTAATCTAGATTTGGTTTCGAGTTTTAACGGGGTGAGTGTATCTCAACCCCATATTCTTAATTGCCCCTGAAACAGTGTGTGTCTTGATTTGCTTCTCTGTTTCAGATGTGGAGCATTCCCCTTCTTTTTCTCTGAAATCGTCTTCGTTAAATCACGCCATCATCATGTTTTGTACTAGTTAGAACATAAAGAATCCACCTTTGAGGTAAAACAGTAGAGAGTGTAGCTAGCGTGACTGATTTTAGTGTTCTGAAGTTATTAGTTTTCTTTCCAGATTAGGTAGTTTGCAATTTACTGTAGCTATTTTTTTATTTTTTGTGCCCAGTCGTACGTTTTCAAGGCACTAGCAGCCTATAAGTCGAGTAGACTTGGTTGCCTGTTAAAAATTTCTTGTAATTTGATCTTTAGAGTTCGGATAATGAAATCGGTTAGCCTATATATCTCGGTCTAGTTGTGCACTCGATTGGATTTGTTTTAACCACTAACTAAGCATTGAAACAGGTTATACATAAACTTAAAAAGGGATTACACAAGCATGAAGTTTTCTTTGTTAAGATAAATTTTATTCTTTTAACAAATTTCTGAGCAGTTCCTTGTTTGAGTGAATGCCGCGCCCAAGTCTTATCTACTTAGTCGAGGGACCGGACTAAAGAATGTCGTTAGTTTAGGATCTAAATCCGTCTTAAGCAAACTGCAGCTATTAAGTCCTTAAAATATACATACATATGGTTAGTTGAAGTTTAGCATGTGTTAGGAGTTTTACCGAAATCTTAACAAGTTGGGTAAAGAATTAGTTTCTAAATTACGTGTGTGGTTGCTTTCTCCCTGTTAAGGTGTTAGATATTTGTTTGGACGTTACTTTATTAATCTTTTAATTACATACTCGAACCTTGTTACCAGATGTTCATTAGTTTCCATGTAAAGGTATTTTTTTTAGACTTTGTGATTAATGTGTTTGTTTCACAATTCCTCCTTGTTCGTACATATAGTATGTTGTGATCCATTAGTAGAGATGAATATATTCATCTTCATGATTAGTCGCCTTAGAACACGTCAAATGCTTGCCCTCGACCAAAGTTTGCGTCTAAGCATGGTAGAAAGAAATTCTCTTAGGGATTTCTAATTTCTTTTGTGTTGACTGTGAGTTTCCATATTTTACACTGTTTTGTGTAAGCATTTGTTTCAAAATCAGATTTCAGAGTTCATGTATATTCATATATATATATATATATATATATATATATATATATATATAGCTATCATGTTCAAGAAATACTCATGACAAAAGTGTGAATTTCATATCTGCTTATAGGAATCATATAGTTAGAAATTCTTTTTGCAGCATATTGACTGGATAATCCAAAGGGTTTAGGTAGGTTTGCTGGTAATAAGAAAGACACCAAATGGTGGTCATGCTTAACATCCGACGTTTGTTTGATTCGCATCTTATACTCTTGTCGGCAGCAAATCTGCAATACGCTCTTAGTTGTTCCTCTCTATGTTTGTTTATTAGATATGAATTGCTAAATGGGTGTTTCTTTTCCAAAACTATTGTCTGGGTGTTCATCATATTTGTTGGAAGCTCTGAAATGTCTATATTTTCTGGTCATATTTATCAAGTTATTTCATTCAAGCAATCCTTGTTTATTTATTTTTAGAGATCATGACGTCAAGAAAGTAATCTGTTAGTATTGTTGTTGCCAGTGGCTAAATTAGCAAGCTTTAAATGTAATTATGTAAACTAGTTTTTCTTATAAAGAGCATGATAGATTCAATAAGAAGATTCTTTGTTAAAAACTTTTGTCTATGAGCCGCATGGTGTAGTTGGGTGGTATTTACTGCCTAAATGCAAAATTTTGTTTATAACTATCGGTCAGTGCTACATATTATCATGATCTGAATCGTACGCATACTTCTAATTTCCTTCCTTTCATATATCATATGTACACCCGGGAACACGTTTGGAGTCTCATGGCTTGACTCCATCCCTGTCCAAATTAGAGAAGTGTACAACAATTGTGTTATGCATTTCTGCCTAGCAGTCTAGTTCTTCCTTTCCCTTTTTCAATCTTTATCCTTCCTTTATAGATATTTATTATTATTATCATTTAACATTTCGGACATTATTATTTCGAATTTGTATTTTTATAGGTTCCTGCTTGAATTAGTCTTTGAATATTGTTGAAAATTTAATTGTTCCCTTTCTATCTCTTAGATTCTAATTTTAGCATAATCAATAGGCTTCAGTGTTTAATTTACATCGTTAAAAGATTAAAATTTAGTAGGTTAAGGCATACCTTTAGAATAAATTGAATGAGCTTGTTAGAATTCTCTAGTACTTCTTTAATACGAAATAGTGACTTATTTTAGAATAAAATTACTTTCTTGTAAGTTACAAATGTCGAATTACTCCAACTATAGGTTTTGAGATAGACGGGCTTATTATCGTTAAACTTGAAAAATTGGCTTTACCTATTTTTGGATATGGTAAATTAGCTCTCTTTTCTCACCAATTACAAATAAAAGGTAGCTTTTCCAATTTGATTCCATGAGACGTTTTCTTAGAATTTCAAATGACAAAAAAATAGTTTTAAAAAAACAAAGAGCCTTTGCTTAATAATAATTAAATAAATTTTCAAGCTATTATAGAATTAACTTTTTGAATTATTAATTAAAACCTTTTGTAAAGAAATGTTCTTTTTAAATAAATTTCTTTTTGGCAAAACAAGGTTACATCATTTTTAGGAGGTCTTATAAAATATTATCTTAGGTAATTTTGAAAAATAGGTCTTATGACGAGATTTAATGATATTCTTAGCTTATATTGTCTTATAAAAGACAAATATTTCCTTTTATGCCTTACCTATCTTAATTGAATATCTGATTTTCTTATCTAATCTAAGTTTGACCGGTTAACCATAGTTGGCGGATCCTTTAGGGTGTCTAATCCCTTCCCTTTATGATAATTAAAATCCTTACCTGAATTTTAAGTTGCGTAGACCAAAAATGAAGTTTTTATTTTTTTTATCACTTAGTTTATAATAGGTGTCCTAATTGACCGTAAGACTAATTAGGTGGCTAGTTCCTTAGTTTTACTTAGAAGTTTTTCAATATGTTGTACCTCGGTTTAACCCGTGTTAAAATGGGGTATAATGGTGGTAAAAAGTTATGGAAAATGTCCTAAGGGACTGTCAAACTGCCAGTGACAACGACTTAGAAAATGACCAGTTGTCAGACATAACGAGTCATTATGTGGATTCATTGTCACAACAGTGATGATCCAAGAATATCAGCCCAGTGGTGATGAGTCTAGCATATGACTCGTTATCAGTCCTAATGAGTCAATAGGTGGACCCATCATCACAACAGAAAGAAACCAAAAAATCAGGTTCTTGATAATGACTCCTCCTAGTAACCCATTATCAAAACCAACGAGTCATTGGGAGGAAAGCCATTGTCATAGAGGTGAAGGCCCGAGGCAGAGCTCCTCAGGTCATGATTTAGGCCATGACTCGTGACCTGACATAACGAGTCGTTACTCAAGCTGTGATGACTATTTCTCATAAATTTTTACACATTTTAAAAAGGGTTTTTTGTCCTTATCCCCCTTTTTAACCCCAAACCCACGTCGTTTAGGCATTTTAAGATCAGTTATTGGGGATTATATTACTCTAACACCTATTAAACTCTAAATGCATCAACACTTAGCAAAAAGGGGTGATTATTCCTCCCTCAAAGCCAAGTTAGGGTTTTTCCATCTCAAGTTCAAGTTCCAAGAAGTTCTTCAAGCAATTCACTTTCAGGTATATAGGATATCATCAATGGGTTCCTTCTACCCATTGAATCCCAAACACTCCTCTATTCTCAAGTTAAATCTTTCCTCAAGTTTGGGCTCCAGGTCAAATATGAGTTTCCCTTGATTTCTTCAGTTTATTGTTTTAACTATACTATGAGTACATGTTTTCCCATAAGAGTAACATTTTCTATGTTCAAACATTATGAATTTCCTTATTATGATAGATCATTAAATCTTGGCTTGAACTATGAAATTTCCTATTATGATCAGCTTTTAATATTATCATGTTCAGTTGAATTAGTCTGTGCTGGTGGGTTATAAACACCTGATACCTAGGGAATCATGCATATGTCAGTTTACATGTCTTGATCATTTCAGATTATCCCTTGTGATATTTTCAAAATGTAATTATAATGAGTTATTCAGTTTTTGGTGTCATGCAGTTCAGAGCAGTACTTAGCACTGAGTAAATGCAGAGATGAAGGTTCACCCATCAATTAGTCTGAGACCTTTCATAGAAGTCCCTAAGTTCCAGAACTGCGACGTCATCATAGGTTATAAGGGGTCACCTGTCAGTTGAGGCATGACACCCTAGTCCTTCGGGTCCTCAGTTTAGTTTATCTATGCTAGCCAGTGTTTTGGTACCCATGGCAAGGTTATAGCACCCTTCCAACTGAGGTTACAAATTGAGCCCCAATTTTATCAGATTGGAGTATGTTGGTTATTGTCAGCTCCCACAGTCCTTAGATCATGTTTTAGATTATGTTCAGTTCAGGTTTGCTTACTGAGTATTCAGTTATTTAGTTATTCAGTTTTTCCAGTAATTGTTTATACTTAGTCATGCTTCAGTCTACATGTTCATGCATTCATGTTGATTTTATACCAATTAGTTTCCCATATCGCATACTTAGTACATTCAAAGTACTAATCACATATTTCTTACGATATATTGTCTCATAATATAGGTTTGAACATTCAGTACCCCGATCGCACATAGCACGTTTTCATACCACTCAGCAGCAATTTGGTGGGTCCTCATCATTCGACGACTAGTTATCAGTTACTTATTATAGCATTTCATTTTACAGTTAGCTAGAGTTAGTTGGGGTCTTGTCCCAACAACTCATTATGATTTAGAGGCTTTCAGACAGTTTGATAAATTTTTAGTTTGTTAAGTATTTCAGACAGTATCAACAATGATCTCATTACCATTTATTATCAATATCCTAATGCTTGACAGGCCATAGTTTAGCTTGGGGTCACTTGTGGCTCTAAGCATCATTTTACGACTAGGGGCAGTCTATGGTTGTGACAGAAGTCAAACCAATATGAAACATAACTAAAACAAAAGTCTAAAAGAAATATCATAATTCTCCATATGTCAAAGTGTAAGAGCATCTAGTACACAATAGAATCTGAGATACATGTCTCTCTCTGAAAATGAAATAAAGACATAACGTAAGATATAAGGAGATCCAGAGTCCAATCTGAAAACCTTAGACCACCCAGTACCTCGAACACAACTCCAAAATCCATACGAGATCAGCCACCACATTCGATACTCGTACTCAAATCTGTATCAAAAGGACACAATAGGGGTGAGTATGGTCCACTTGTATTCAGTAGATATCATAGGCAGACTGAGCAAAGTAGGAAATAAGATAAATAAAATATACTATAAGCATGCCACTTGCAAGAAAAAAAGTCCCAAAATGGTAGTTCACACCGTCTCTACTAATAGTTCCAATAGATGAATACATAGAAATGAAAACAACACAGATATATAGATGAAAGTACATAAAAACCAAGCACAAGTTAAGAAAACTAGGAAAAATCAACCAAGATGCATATGCAAATACAATGCAATGTGAATAGGATGAATGATGAAAGCCTTCACATGACTTTTCGTATACATCCACCGATCTCACAGCTATTAAGTAGGACCCATAGGGGATTCATAACCCATATACTATATCTCAATCTCAATCTCAACTCATCTCACCTCTCTGGCTCAAGTTCATGGAGAGGGTATTCATAAAAGTATCTCATTTTCTTTTAAAAACACTATTTCTCAGTGGTACGAATATCTCATGAATGTATACATATGGAATGAGGATGTAATGCTCACAATAAACTCAATATGATGACATCCAATCCATTCAACATGGATATATACATAAATGATTCCAGAAATCAACTCAATGTGTCCATAATTCATGATTCATCAACTCATAAGGTACCATCATAATAAGTATGTATGTAAGATATCATTGATATCATATCAACCCTAACTTGAGTATTTTATCATGATAAAAGCCACCAAATGCTCAAATAAGACTATATTAGCAAAATAAGCTCACAGGCATTATATTTAGAATAAAGATATTTAGATGCATAGATAAGGCCAATGGTATTAAATAAATCTCCTATATGGGCAACACGCAATATTAGATATCACAAACTAATCACAACAAAATATAAGCCCTACACAGACATACAACAGTAAAAATAATCTCAAAATATAAACGTCATAGTTATTTTTCCAACACATAACCTGCTTTACTTATTCATTACTATTCAACTCAATATGGAAGAAGTTAAGTCATAATCCACCTCGAAATGATGGAATCCTGATCTAAAGTGCTTCAAACCGGAGTATTCTCCTCACTAATGGCCTCAAAACCAAATACAACATTCAAATATAGCATCTATGCATTAAAAGAAAACTAACAATATCCATATTGACCATATCTGGGATGGATCCAAAATGAATTCGAAAATGAGTTCAAAAACGAAAGAAAAAAACTAAAATTTTATTTTCAAAACATATTCCCCAAGGTTAAAGAAGCCTATGGGAGACAACCTTCACAAAAAGGGACTAAAAATGAGGTTCAAGTCAAAAAAATATCATTTTCAAGCTTTACCGATGAAACTCCAAAAAATCATCGAAAGTCAGAAAGTGTAAAAACAAAATCTTATTTGAAAATTATAATCCTCAAGTGAAAAGGACTCTATGGGTGAAAACCCAAGTAAAAACGAGTAAGAATGAAAGACCAAATCAAAGAAATACCAAATTTTCAAATTGGGGGAAAACCCCCAAAAATCCTCTTTTGAAATCTTTTATTTAGAAGAATTTAGATGATAAAGTTGGTAGAAAATGATTTAGAATTGATCTAGGAACTTACCCGCACGAACATGCGCAAGAAATCTCCATCCCAAGCTCCCAATATGATAAAAATGGTGAAAATGAGCAAAAGGGGATGAAATCTCAAAATTGGTTGTTTTCAACAACAAAGAGAGGTTGTTGATCGCACCACCAACTTAAAAAAACTTATTTTTGACCCTCGAGATTTATCCAAAATCCTATGAACATGAATCAATAGTGCAAATTGATCATAAAACACATTCTGAATTCAATGAAATAATCAAATTTACAAAATAGATCGTTTACAATAAATTAACCCCCAGAACCTCTTTAGGCCAAAATACACTATTTTTCAAATGGGGGATCGAAATACAAATAAAAGTTTCTAACCTGAATCAACCATGCTACCAACCCAAAATCGACATGCCGGATCTTTGGATGTAGTCTGTTTTGTCATCCGACATTCAAATCAAGAAATGTTGACCAAGGTTAACTATTGGCTCTTAAAACCTCAAAATAACCTCAAACTCACTCAAAGTCTTCCGAAAGACCTTGAGAACCATGACAACCATCCCTATAACCTAAAATCCAACATGTAGCAATTACAGGAAAAATTAAAATGATCAAAACACACAAAAGAGAAAATTACCTAATTCAAATCCTTATAATTTGTGTGCGGTTTGTATGCATCTTGTTCATTACATGTACTTTTCGGACATCTCACGTGCATGTCATATCAATTAGAAATTTAAAAAAAAATTACCTATATTTAAACATGTGTGTGAAGTATATGGCAAAACTAAAAAGAAATTAATACAAGCTCAATATGATGAATGATGATCTTATTTCAACGACTTGATAGATAATTCAAAATTATTTAACATTGCTTAACTTATAAATGAAAATGAAAAAGAGCCTAAAATGCCCTCCAACTTTGTGAAATGGTGCTAAAATGCCCTCAATCTACCTATTGGGCCATGCACTTCTTGTCTACCTATTGGACCTAAAATGATATTTTCGTCTACCTATTAGGGCTATTTTGTCCTTTTATTTAAGAAAAAATTATATAATACCACAACTTATCTTTATTAAACTATATAAAATTTCAATCATTTTTATTAATATTAATCAAATAAATAGTGCACAATATCAATTTTTCATCATTCTAAATTGATCTGATAAATAAAAAATATATAAATAGCCATTTTTAAAAAATCATTACATATACATAGTCGATTAGTTGATTGTCAAATATAGCATATAATAAAATACTTACTTTTATAACAGATTCTAATATTTAGAAAAATAATCAATATGTATATATAAAGTAGAAACATCGAGAAGGTGATGTGGCACCTCTCTTTAGCCTCCTTTCATATTTATCTATTTTCTCCCTTTTGGGGCATTTTCTCTCATTTCTTTCAATTATTTTATTTTACAAACTTATCTTCTTAATTCATATCTTCATTACATAAATTCTACTCTTAATTAATATTAATAATGTCAAGTCTCAAACATTTCATATTCATAATCATCAATTAAGCAATCTCAAATAACCTCTTGTCTTAGTCACCAATATAATATTTGGCATTAATAGCAACAAAACCAAATTAAAATAGAGTTAGCTCACGTAGTAGCACATTTGCCCACTTTGCAATAAACATAAAATAACCTCATTTATTATTGCATAGATTTATTATTATTTATTCCATTTTTTATTATTAATTTCATGTTGAAAAAAAATTCACACTATTTAAATTATTAATTTTGAATTAAGATTTTTAATGCACCCAATAATCTTTGTCATAAGTGTAAGGAAAGATGAAGAGACTTTTGCAACGAAATGACAATTAATTGTAAAATTATGAGTATTAAAATACATTTTAATTTTAAATATACCTTTTTTTAATTTTTAATCTTTCACCAATCAATATAAATTCAAACTACATATAGATGGTCCATAGAAATATCAAATATTTAAACTACGTCATATGATGAGTTACTGAATAATTTCTCATCTTCACACATTTTTTTTTGTTGTTGTTGTTGAAAGGAGAGAACCAATTAAATATTAAGTATTCTTGATAGCGAGCAATTGGTTATTGATACTATGTTGCTGATAGATGGGTAACTTAAATTTTATGCTCTGATTTTTTTTATTTCTACATCAATTTGTGTTAATTTGTTCATATGTATCCTATATTATAGAAGCTAAAAGTTATGTTGAGTTCTTTAATCCTTTGTTGAACATTTCTCTTTCAGTTTGTATATTACAGAAGCTGACAATTGCATAAATGCATGATGAGATTATGAGTTTTCGCCAGACAAAGTAATATACTTTTTCATATTTTTATGTCGCAAAAAAATAATTTTGTAATCCATTTACATCTCAAATATTATTGTTGAAGTTCTATAGATTTATAAGTTTTCTTTAATTGTTATTCAATTAAGTAATACAACTATCCTCTTAATTTGTGTAAAAATGTTATGTGTGATGATTGATTGTTTTATTTGTTTTGTGTCATAAAGCTATATATTATTGTGTCATAAAGCTAAGTATTGTTTTGTGTCATAAATGATATAGATGTTATAGGAGTTTTTACTATTAGATTCATATTGTTTGTATCTTTTAAAACGATAATGTATTTTAGAATTACGAATTATTTTCTTTTATTTTTATTTTTTTAGTAAAAACATGAGTGTGGGGAAAGATGAGAAAATGATGATAAGGTGGGAAATGAAATACTCACTAAGTACATTTAGTCAATCAATTGAGCTACTAAATTCTCCAAATAAAATATATTTCTTCTCTTCTTCTCATTTTTCAACTTCATTTTTTATATGATATGAATTACATTACGTAGTTACAAAAATCACTATGATTTTTAAGAGTCTCACCTCAATTAATTCGAGGTAGCAATTATGTCATATGAAAAATGCCCATGTACAATAAATCTCCAAACTTACAAAATTATGCACCCATCACAGATTTAACGGCCAAAAGAGGGGGGGGGGGGGGGGGGGGGGGGGGTCTTTTAAAAATTTTTTTTGTTTATTTTTATTTTTTTTTCTTCTCAAATAAAAAAAAAATAATTAATTTACGGCTGATAGAATTCTAAAAAATAATTACAGAGACAAAAAATAAAAATTAATATGATAGACCATAAGGTCACATGACAAACTATCTTATTTTAAATTTTATTTTTTTGTTTACCTCATTTTAAATATCTCAAATTTTTTTGAATATAAGTAATATGTGTGTGAGAGAGAGAGACACTCTGTATGTGTCTGACGATAGAAGTAATGATTATCTCTAATTACAATTATTAATAAATATTCTTATTTATAATAATTGAATAATATTTATACAAGATATTTCAATATAAATGACTAATGAGATGTTAGAGATCATGAGTAATTCATGAGTGATTATCCAACTTTGTATTTTTTTACCCAAAAGTCACATTTCTTTGTTTTGTTACACAAAAGTCATTTAACTTTGTTTCATCTTTCACAGAAGACATTTTGATAAATTTGATTAAAACCCTACCTAAATGTAAGATAAAATTAAAAAAAATTCCTTGTGTTTGAGGGTAGGTTCAAAATGACCCCTCAAATATACTTTTGGGAAGTTTTGATCTACTATATTGCTAATAAAAGTGAATTATTTTATTTTCAGAGGTTTGGCAAACTCTACCTACTAAATTAACACTATTGAAAAAAGGATAAAATAAAAAATAAATAAATTAAAATCTATTTATCATAAATGTGCAATAATTACATTTTCATTTACTTACCCTTTTATTGATATACTATTTTGTTTGATTAATTTATAGATTTTTTTTTTTACTTTTGCTACATATTATTTTGTTCATACTATCAGTATACTATTAAATAAGTAGATATAATTTTCAAATTATTTTGTAATAATTTCTATGAATTTTATTCTCAATACATTGACTATGCAAAGCAAATTGAATAACTTATAGTAAATAGAGTTAGTAAAATAAATAAAAATAAAATAATATTACTTATTATAAAAAAAAAAATGGATGATAGATATTTTAGAGAGGCTGGTGACGGAGCTGAAAGATATGTTGAAATTTAATAATGATGGCGTAATGAAAATTTTAAAAATTTACAAAAGTATTTCACTCCTCGATGTTTCAATTATTTCATAAAAGAATTAATTTCAAGTATAGATACAGTTTTGTATAGTCATAAATATATTAAAAGAATTGTTATAAAGAAATCAAAACAATCAAAGTAAGTGTGGTATCATATGTAACATGAGAGATCAACTTTCAAAAATGAAATTTGTGAAGGGGTCTACGAAATTATTCTAAAAATAAATAAATTAATCTAGAAAGCTATACCAAATTCTGCAATAAATTAAAAAAATTACAGATAATAAACCTCTAAATGTGACTCAATATTAAATTCTTTTTTTTTTTTTTAAAAGTTAACAATTAGAGTTTGTTAAGCATTTGAAGAAAATCAAATGTACTCACATATAGTAAGCTTAAAGCACCAAAACTTCTCAAAATTAAAGTATATTTAAGGGGTCATTTTGAACCTATCCTCAAACACAAGAAAATTTTTTTTCTAGTTTCATCTCACATTTTAGGTAGGGTTTTAACCAAATTATATCAAAATAACTTTTACGAAAGATGCGATAAAGTTAAATGACTTTTGTGTAACAAAACAAAGAAAAGTGACTTTTGGGTAGAAAATATAAAGTTGGATGACCACCCATGAAATTTATGCATTATTTTTGTTTCTCGATAACTCATCCTTAAATGAAAAGACGGCTTTTTAGAATTTTATCATTCTATAAATATAAGGGATTAATTATTGCGCGAAACGCGTACCTGTTCACTAGTTATATATTAAATTTTCATATTTCTTATTTATTGTCTATTTTTATGGAAGCCTTGTTCATTCATTTTTTATATACTATATCAAAATTTTATGTTTTTTATTTTTATTGCTTGCTTTCACGATGCCTCCATAAAAATATATGGCATATTTATACCATAAAAATTCATGGTATATTTATATATTATACAAATTATATCTATATCATAAAAATATATGATATATTTATACCATACAAATTATATTCATAGCACATAAATTATATTTATACCATGAACATACATGGTATATTTTATATATAAAAACTTTATACCATGTAATACTTGACGTATATATTTATATTTAATAAATAATTTTGTAACAAGAAAAGTAACTTCCGGCATAATGAGATATACCATGAATATTTATCCCATAAATTATGTCAAAAATATAATAATAATTGGACTTTGACATAAATTATATTTATACAACAAAAATACATGGTGTATCTGTACTTCCAACATAATGATTTTTATTCCATAAATATTTATCCATAAAAAAATATGGTTAACCTATTAAATTAAAATTAAAAATACACGACAATGAGATAATACTAAATGATAACATACATGAAAACAAAACAAAACATACACGAGCAGATAATGAAATACTTAGTTTATTTAAAAATATTTAAATTTTGAATATAAGAGAGAGAGTGATTTGAAAACGAGGAATATTTTTTTCACTTTTAATTTGAAGATTGAAAATATATTTCTTAAATTAAGGTGAATTGATAATTAGTTATAACATTAAATTGAAAATTATAATTATCTTTTCTATTTTTTTAAATGGCTATATATGTAAGAAAAAACTTTTGTTTTTGTGATATTGAAAAAGTATTATTATTTATGTAATTAAGTTTTAAGGATGGTCTTTTTATATAATTTACCTAAATAAAAGAACAAAATAGACCCAATAAGTATACGGGGAGGGCATTTTAGGCTCAATAGATAGGTGGGAAGGGCATTTTAGACCTAATAGGTAAACTAAAAGAGTATTTTAGGCCCAATAAATAGACCGGAGGGGGGGCGCTTTTGCACCATTTTACATAGTTGAAGGGCATTTTAGGCCCTTTTTCGAAATGAAAATAAAACAATCATAAACAAGAGTAGTTTGATTTATATATCTGATGAACTTAACTAATTGAGTAAATAGGGAGAAATAATTAGTTAAATGTGGTTAATTAGCTCTAATCATAAAGAAAAATTGATAAAAGAATTATACTAAATAGATGAGATATAAAACAAAATATTAGCTATTAATACATAAATAAAAGATTAAAATTATATGTATGATAATGATAATAATATTTACTTAGTTTAAGGCTTAAAAATTTGTAAGCGTTATGAATGTATTGACATTATAGTGAATGTCTATCAAGAATATAGATAAGATCTAATAAGATCTATCAAAATCTAGTTGATATCTATCAGGATTTAAAGTGTCTGTCTTTTAGTCAGAAACTAGGAGTAAATTTCCTCGATAAATAGAAGGGCTTCCTTTATTGTGAATAATCTCTCAAGAGAAATAAGAATTACTCTCTATTCTTTCTATTTGTTATTGTTCTTGCTTTATATTTTCTTGTACTTTCTTTATATTTCATAACACGTTATCAGCACGAGAGTCTCTAATTTTTTAAGTTTAGGAGATGGTATGCTTGATATGCTTGAATTTAGGTCAAGATATACACCGTGCCAAAGAAATTGTCATAACACGTTCCCAATCTTTTGTGAGGTAAAGGAATATCATGTTAAGTTCTGCCAAAGTAGGCTTTTTCACATTCAGGTAACTTAATTTCCTATTGTTAGGATTCAGACAGAATAAACAAACCACGGGAAGAGGCAGAGGAGGTTTTATAATATGGAAAGAGAGTACAATGTGGAGAAGGCTGAATTTTCTGAATAATAACCCACTAAATCGTACTTATATATTACGTGCATACAAATACGTCCTAGTCCCAAAAGCATAAAGGTCCATCAACTAAAACTCGGGTCACAACTCTAACAATCTCCACCTTGACACGAATTCTAATCAGAACTCAAATTCATTTCAAGACAAACTCTCCACCTCTTCCACAAAAGCCTCTAAGAGCACATCTTAACATCTAACACTAACCAAGTCCAAGCAATGCTCAAACTTGGCACTTGGTAGTGTCTTGGTTATCATATCAGCGGAATTATCATGAGTACTATTCTTGCTCACCACAATATCAGCACGAGCAATAATTTTACGCACAAAATGATACTAAACATCGATGTACTTTGTCCTCTCGTGAAACATCTGATCTTTCGTAAGGAAGACAACACTCTGACTGTCAAAAAAGACTGTAGTAATCTGTAAATCTTTGCTAAGTTAACCAAACGGACCTTTCAACCAAATAGTTTCCTTGAAAGCCTCTGTAATAGTCATGTACTCTGCCTCACTAGTTAACAAAGCAACCGTGGTCTGTAAGGTAACTTTTCAACTAATAGCACAACAACCAATGATGAAACATAGCCTGTAAGGGGCTTTTTTTTATCACAATCTCCTGCAAAATCAGAATCAACATACCTGATTACTCCACATCTATTTTTCCCAAACTGCAAATAAACATCAGTAAATCCATACAAGTATCTGAAAATTCACTGAACTATTTTCTAATATCCTTTGTCAGGACTTTCCATGTATCTGCTAACGGCACTGATGACATAAGATAAATCTGCTCGGGAACACACCATCGCATACATAAGAGACCCGACGGCACTAGAGTATAAAATTTGAGACATATAGTCACGCTCATCATCTATTTTTGGAGATAAAGTGGTCGAGAGTTTAAAGTGAGCTGCCAATGGAGTACTTACAGGTTTGGCATTTTGCATATTATCTCTCTCATATCCCTGCTGCTCCTAGATCCTTTATCTCAAACTCCTTACTGAGTCGGGCTTTGAATTTTCTTATCTCTGTCATATCCTTTGCTACAATCAACATATCATCAACATACAAGAGAAGATACACGAATGAACCATAACTTACCTCCTTGAAGAAAACACAACTATCATAGCTGCTCCTCTGAAATATATGAGAGTTCATAAAAGAGTCAAACCTCTTATATCACTGCCTGGGTAACTGTTTTAATCCATAAAGAGACTTTTTCAACAAGCATACATAGTCCTCCTTTCTTGAGACTACAAAACTCTCTGGTTGATGTGTATAGATGTTCTCCTCAAGTTTTCCATGTAAGAATACAGTTTTGATATCCAAATGATCAATCTCAAGATTATGTATGGCTACAATACCATGCAATGCTCGAATCGAACTATGCTTTACAACTGGAGAAAACACATTTTTGAAGTCATTACCTGAAACCTGACTGTAATCTTTAGCAACTAGTCTTGCTTTGTACCTAGCATCTTCAACTCCCGATGTTCCTTCTTTCTCTTTGAATACCCACTTGCAATGGACAACTTTCTTATCTTTAGGAAATCTCACCAAATCCCATGTGTCATTCTTATGAAGTGATTCCATCTCCTCCTGCATAGTAATCATTCATCGGCCGAAATCATCACAACTAACTGCCTCTGAGTAAGAAGAATGATTTTCACTGGAATTAATACCTTCTAGTACACTTAATGCATAAACAACCAATCAACTTTAGCATACTTCTGAGGAGGTCTAATATCTCTTCTAGGCCTGTTTTTAGCAATAGAATATTGTGGCATCACTAGTGATGAAGAACAAATAGTACCACTCTGTATCTCCGGGCTAGATTGAGAAGTAGGCACTAGTGTAGACTCTGCTCCAATCAGTAGTTCAACATGGGTGCCTGACTTTTGCTGATTCATGTCACTAAGCTCATCTGGGGCCAAAACATTAGATTCGTAGGGAGCCCGAAGCATAGCAGTTTCATTAAATACAACATCCCTGCTAACTATAACCTTTCTGCTTTTTGGACACCAAAGCTTATAACCTTTAACACCAGGCTTATAACCCATAAATAAGCACTTGACAGATCTAGGTTCCAACTTTCCATTATCAATATGAGCATACGCAGGACATCTAAATATCCTCAAATCTAAATAACTAGCAGGAGTACCAGACCATACCTCTTGTAGAGTCTTTTTATCAATCACGACTGAGGGAGAGAGATTAATAAGAAGACAAGCTGTGGAAGCAGCTTCAGCCCAAAAAAGACTTGTGTAAACCAGCATTAGAGAGCATACAACGCACCTTCTCCATTATAGTCCTATTCATTCATTCGGACACACCATTCTGTTGCGGAGTTGACGAACTGTCAAGTGCCTCACAATTTCTTTTAACTTGCACAAAGCATTAAAGTCATTAAAATAGAACTCTAAACCGTTATCGGTCCGAAGGAATTTTACTTGGTTCCCTGTCTGCTTTTCAATCATAGTCTTCCACTCCTTGAAAGTAGAAAACACATCATTCTTTTGATTCAGAAAGAACACCCAAACTTTTCTGGAATAGTCATCAATAATAGTCAACAAGTAACTAGCGTCTCCTCTAGAAGGTACTCTAGCAGCACCCCAAAGATCAAAATGAATGTAATCAAGTGTGACCTTAGTTGAGTGGATACCTTTAGTGAATCTGACTCACTTCTGTTTCTAGAAAATACAGTGCTCATAGAACTCCAATTTGGTAATACGTTTCCCATCAAGAAGTCGTCTGCTTCTTAATTCAATCATCCCGTTTTCACTCATATGCCCCAGACGCATATGCTAAAGTTTAGCAACGTCACTTTCTGATAGATAGGAGGTAGAAATGGTTGCATCACCTGTAACAGTAGAGCCTTCCAGGACATATAAATTTGCATACTTTATCTGTCCCTTCATCATAACAAGAGCACCTTTAGCAACCTTCAGGACTCCACCTTCACCAATGTACCTATAACTGTTCGAATCAAGGGTACTCAAGGAAATAAGATTTCTCTTCAGGTCTGGTACATACCGCACTCACCAAGTGTCCTCACAACCCCATCAAAGATCTTGATCCTGATTATTCCAATACCATCTATCTTACAAGGTGTGTTATTTTCCATAAACACAACACCTTTAGAGACTGTTTCATATAGTGTAAACCAATCCTGATTACGACACATATGAAACGTACAAGCTGAATCAAGAATCCAATCTTCACAGGGTTTAGAGTTACCATCAAAAACTACTAAGAGTTCTTCTTCACTACCTCCATCTTCAATAAAACTGGCTTCACCAAACATCTTTGATTGGTTTCCCTTTGGTTTTGGAGCTTCTTTTTTCTCTCTATTCTGTAACTTTCAATACTCAGATTTGATATGGCCCTTCTTTTTGTAGTAATTACAGGTTATGTTTTTATTTCTGGATTTCGACCTATTCCTATCATCACCCCCAGAATTCCTCTCACGAGTCCTTCCTCCTCAAATAATGAGACCATCTTCTTGAGTCTCTGACACATTCACAAGATGCTTCATCTTCTCCTTAGAGAACAATGCATCATAGACTTAATCAATCGTCAGGGTATCACGACTATATAAAATCGTATCCCTAAAGGTCGTGTATGATGCAGGCAGCGAACATAACAAAATCAATCCTAAATCTTCCTCATCGTACTTAACCTCCAGAGTCTCAAAATTATAGATGATTTCTTTAAAGACAGATAGGTGATCTTCCAAAGACGCACCCTCAAGCATACGATGGGAATAAAGTCGTTGTTCGAGATGCAACTTACTTGTTAGGATTTTCTTCATGCATAAAGATTCCAGTTTCAACCACTATGCAACGGCAGTGGTCTCCTTCAAAACATCTTGTAGAATCTGATTAGATAAATGAAGGTGGATCTGAGATAGAGCCTTTTGATTCTTACGTCGTTTATCCTCGTCCGTCCACGATAAAGGCATATTATCAAACCCTAATAAAGCATCATTTAAATCTATCTGCGTAAGCACATCCCACATCTTAACCTGTCATTACGAAAATTTGGTGTTGCGATTCAACAGTGGAATATCATACTTCATGGTTGTCATCCCCAAAAAAATAATTAACCAAGATCTGATACCAGTTTGTTAGAATTCAGACAGAATAAGCAAATCACAAGTAAAAGAAAACAAGAACAACACATAGATTTACGTGAAAATCCTTGCAGAAAAACCACGAGTAGAGGCAGAGGAGGTTTCACTATAATGGAAAGAGAGTACAATGTGGAGAAGGCTGAATTTTTTGAATAATGAAATAACCCACTAAATCGCACTTATATATTACGTGCGTACAAATAGATCCTAGATCCAAAAATATAAAGGTCCATCAACCAAAATTCGGGTCATAACTCTAACACCTATGTTACACGTCAATTACATGTCAAGGACCTAAATACTTCATCAATAGAATGAGTTGCATAAAACTCACTTCCAGCCGCTATAAGTATTTAAATTTTTTAATCACGCAGAAATATTATTGAATATCACGATAAGAAATTATTCTCCTATTTAAATTTGATCATTGAATATATTGTTGCACACTTCAAACTTTTGTTCTATATATATGTTTTGATTCCAAAAATCGACAAAAGCAGAGAATGAATATTCTTTCAATAAATAAGATTTACCTTGCCTAATCTTTAGGTTCAGATTTGATCAAGGCTACAGGTAAAGTATATTATATTTTTTGCTTTTCGTGTATTCCAAATATATAAAGTTTCTTAAGGTACTAAGTTAATTCAAGTTGTCCTTAGTATATCATACAGGCAGTGGCGCGGAGAAGGTTTAGAAGTAAATATACGAAGTGGTTCAATATTTACTATATATTCATGAAAAATAATTTTTTTTTTTATGAAAATTTGTTAAACTTGTCCCGTCGATTTATGCCTAAGACGCCTTTATATGGATAAGATATTGAGTTTGAATCTCAATACACCATAGTGATGATATAATGATGGCTACTGTAATTGATTTATGCCTAAGACGTCTTTAAATGGATAAGAAGTTGAGTTTGAATCTCAATAATATTATGATGGGTAAGGCAAAATAATGGGTATTTACTGAAACATGTCCCATTAATATGCTTCATTCCTTAAATTAAATGTGGTGGCAATAAATCATATGTATGCCTCAATTTTATTTTGTAGTAGCTATCATAATTTGATACGCTTAAAGCATGATTATATTCTATTCCTGGAAATGAGAATTTCAATTGTTATAAATACAGATCTATACCCTGAGGTGAATGTGACTGTATATATACTCGAACGTATTTTTTGTTGTGAAGACATCACAATGTACCTCTGAATGAGGAAGAATAATTGAGAATTGATTGTGATGGTATTACAACTCACCTCCGAATGAGGAAGAATAACTGAGAATTGACGGTATCACAACTCACCTCCGAATGAGGGAGAATAAATGAGAAGAGTTATTTTGAAATCTACTTCTGAAGTAGTAAATCTACTCATGTCATAGTAAATCTCAAATTTACTAACGCAAAAGCACATGTAATGTAAACTTGGAGTTTACTAGAATAAAAGTTCATAAATTGACATGAACGATCAACATCCCAAATATGTGCATATGAACAATTGACATCCCAAAGATGTGCATACTGAGTATTGAACATATATTAAAGAATTTGAAAATTCTTCATGAACTTTAATGTTGCTTGTTCTCATGATAAGTTGGTTGGACCAACTAATATTGGGATTGGAACCCTTAAAATCTAAAAAAATATAAAAGGTGAATAAGGGCCCGTTCACCTACCATGTGATATGTTGAAAAGATGCATCAATAAGATGATAACATGTGCGTTTATTGTCAACCTGCGGTTTGACATTCATAAAGTTGCTTGCTCAATAAAATTGAGTTAAGAGCGTAACTTTTAGATTGTGCAATCAAGACAATTCATCTTGATGATCATGGTTTAGCATTGAATGTCTTCAATAAATAGTTAAACCATTAAGAACAAAAGCATCATGTATTGGTTTGAAATATTATATACAAAGGTACTTGTATGCATCAAACCAATAAATTATGATTAAATTTCCCGCAAAGTTGGCTCTAAGTCAGGAATCACACGTTGTCCATCTAATAGTTAATGTGCGGTATACTATTAATGAATATACCATGATGCACAAAGATGGATTCCTCAAAGAAAAAAGAGGATGTATGTTAGTTTTCCTAACATAAGGGGGAGATTATAAGTAGCTAAGAAATATGTTAGGAATTATCATCAGATCCTCAGTCAAAAGATAATTCTAGTCAAATGCCGAATGCATCTTATATTTAAGTTGCAAGTGCTCCTATTTTGTCCTTAAAGGACAAAGTCTACGCATACATGAAGCATGGTAGACCAATCGGTTTCAAATGACATAATCCTTGAAAAATCAGGAGCAAATAATCATAATAAGAAGGCAATGTGCTCTTGAAGAACCTACGACATAACACTTTATGAAACCTTATGATATGTTCAGGTACTTGAAAATAATGAAGCGATGAGATCTCAAAATGTTATGTCGCATTGTGAATTGATACGAAATGATATATCATTAATATCTTTGATACAATATTGGCGTAATATTATGAAGGATTACATGGATCTGAATTCTACGTTAATTTAAGCATGCTGACGTAGAAATATTTATCAAGTGATATGAAAGGATGAATCTTGGTAAGCATAAAACTTATTTGATTCGCAATCCAAACACTTGAAGATGTCATCATGAAATGTTGAATATTAACACTTGACAAAATTTACATGAAAACTTTTAAAGATTCAAAATGTTTGAAGCACATAAAAGTTTCTGGAAAACTTATTTATAATCCTTATATTGTATAAGCTTATAGCTTGAAAATTATTGAAACTCTTGGAGAGTTTTCAAAAGCAATAGATTAGTTGCTGAAATAAGAAATATACTGAATTGGATTGGTTATGAAGTACCATATCTTAGTGCAAGTGGTGCACTAATGTATCTTGCAAATACTACAAGGCCTGATATAGCTTTTTCAGTCAATTTGTTAAGTAGGGTATATTTTTGCTCCTACGAGGAGACATCAAAATGGAATAAAATACATGAGTTTATTTTATTCTAAAGATTGCAGTGCCGATCTTATTAGTCATGCTGATGTTGGGTACTCATTTGACCCGTATAAATCTCAATCTCAAACATGTAATGTGTTCAGATGTGGGAACATTGTCATATCATGGAGATATATAAAGCAGTCTATCTAGCCACTTCATTGAACCATGATGAGATAATAGCTATTTATGAAGCTAGCCGAGAATGTGTATGGTTTGAGATTCACAATACATCTCATTCGAGAAAAATGTGGTTTGAAATGTGACAATGTACCCACAATTTTATAAAGAGATAATCCAGCATGCATAGTACATCTTAAGGGAGGATTCATAAAAGGAGATAGTACGAAGCACAGTTCATCAAAGTTTTTCTACATACATGAGCTACAAAAGAATGGTGATATTAACGTGCAACAGATTCGTTCAAGTGATAATGTGGCTGATTTTCACCAAGTTTCCTCCAATTGAAACTTTCAAGAAGATGGTGCACAAGATCGGGATGCAAAGGTTTAAGGATGTTCTCATTAGGGGGTTCAAATACACGTTGTACTATTTTTCCCTTTCAAGGTTTTGTCCCACTGGGTTTTCCTTGTAAGGTTTTTAATGAGGAAGCCTATATACGTATTGTTAGAGATGTGTACTCTTTTACCTTCACTAGATTTTTTATCCCACTGAGTTTTTTTCTAGTAAGATTTTAATGAGGCACATTATCTATCCATTAGACATTCAAGGGAGTGTTATGAATGTATTTACATTACAGTGAATGTCTATCAAGAATATAGATAAGATCTATCAAGATCTATCAAAATCTTGTTGATATCTATCAGGTTTATAGTATATGTCTTTTAATCAGAAACTAGAAGTAAATTTTTTTTATAAATAGAAAAGTTTCCTTCATTATAAATCATCCTTAAAGAGAAATAAAAATTACTATCTTTTTGTTCTTGTTCTTACTTGTACTTCTTTTATATTTCATAACAGTAAGCCTGCGGTAACTATACTTCACTTTTTTGGGCTAAATTATATCTTGTCTAGTTTGGCAGATATTTTGTTTCATTTTTTAAAATAAAATCATAAGTAAATCTTCCCCACCCATTACCCACCTAACTTGCTTCTTTCTTCTTTTATTCACATCTGGCGGGATGAGAAAGAGAGGTATATCCTAGAAATTGGTATATCCCATGAAATTAAGTTATTTCACTATTTATATGAAATATTTAATTTTTTTATTTTAATAAAAATAATGAGATAAATAATTTTAATATTAAATAATATTTTAAATCAATCAACATATGATAAGATTAATTTCAAATTTATTTCTTGATTACTATCCTTATCCATGTACCAAACCGCCGTAACAACCTAGCATATTTTGGTTAACTTGACATACAACTTTCAAATAAGTTGAACCAAATTAAAACTTTGTCACTTTATGGAAATAATAGTATCAAAGATCTCGATTATCTTGGTTGGAAGTAGTCAATATGTTGTCGTAACAATAACATATTCAGCGTAATTTTATAAGTGAAATTTGAAAAAAAAAATAATTTATAGGCGGTTTTAATTATAACTATTTTAAAAAGAAAAAAAAATATAACTATTTTGGAAAGTAGTAAATTTGTTTTCAATACCCTCTCCTCAAGCAAAACACATAAAACAAATATGTAAAATAAATATAGAGTAGCAAAACGGTAATATTAAAAATAATAAAGAAAAAAATAATACAATAACTGTAGCAAATCAAAATAGTTAATATGCTGGATGTTCTCAAATGTGTGATAAGGAAAAACATTTTAGTTAAAAAGTTAAAATAACTAGATATCAATCAAGTTAATTCCAAATTAGATTAGGTACTGTGACAACATGCAAGATCAATCAAATGGAATATCAACACTGAATCCTCCATTATCTACCTTCCACTATCTTCAAAAGCCAATGCTTCTATCAAGAAGTATTTTGGTCCTACGTGTGTATATATTCTTTTTTCAGAAAAGTATAATAGGTACAAAAACATTTAAATTTTGAAATCAAAAAATTAAACGAGTTGTGGTAGAACTTTAATTTATAATATTCAAATTCTGAATTTATGCCTGATTAGAAGAGTCAAAAACTAATATGAAGACACTGGATTATATTGAAGATTAAACAAAATTCGATTTTTCAAGAATTATAATTAGACTTGGCCCTTGGGTCATGTTTTAGAGATAATTTTCCCCTTTTTTTAAGGAGAGTGGAATTTTCTTCATCTTTTTATCTTTTGGGATAATGTATGTACATGTAGTGGGACTTAAAATTTCACAGCCGCTAATTTAGTTCTAAATGATATATAGCTTTCAGGCAAGACGTAGAAATTGTTTAGTTGTTTCAACTATATATATCATTGCCACAATAATTGATTGATTTTGTCTTTTGCTTTGCTATGCTATTTTTGAGTTCACATTCGGTTCTAGCCTTCTAGGTAGTTGTATATATTGAAATTTAATTAATTTGAATTCATGTCCCCTTATTTTGGAATAGCATTTTCTATTAAGAATTTTGTCATACTTAAAATTTATAATCAAAATATTTAATTAAGGAAGAAACAATTCATCTACTACGCCACATTCTTCCTCGTTTTTATTAGTCAAAATATTTAAATGTTGTTGATGTAATTTGATTTATCAGTCCTTATATAATACTTGATATTTATATTGAAGATTCGGGTTCGTTGCATTTTATGACTAAATTGTTACTATTATTAAGTACTCAATTCACTAAATAAGTACCAACTTTGCAGCTTAGTTTACCAACTTCTTATTTTTCAAATACACAGCAATCCTGAAGCAATAGAAGCTAAAATATATGCTACCAAAACAAGAATTGGTTAAAAAAAGATTAACAAAAATCGATTATGTTTCAAATATATTGATCTTATTCCTCATTATATTCTCGTATGTTGAAAATAATTTTCACACTTGAATAAATACATTAAGATAAAAACAACTTAGTAACAATCATAAGTGACAACTCATAAATCATGGCCAGAAACAACTTGCCAAATGGTTTTTATTTCCTTTTTCTCACCTGCACCATAAATTAATTGTTTAAATCAAAAAGAAAAAAAATTGTGTTCACATTTAATATTTTAGTCAACTGATTACAATTATTCGTCTGCCTAATTATAATAGATTGTAATCGTCGTAGGTACATATTCAATTTATAAAGAATGCACAGTATATAATTAGTGGACACTATACACACTAATAATAAAATGATTATAAAGCAAAATTTATAAAAACATAAAGATTAGGATTGTTTTTATTTTGAAATGATTTGCTAGTTGTATAATACAAAAATCTCAATGGATTAATTGAATGAAACAATTACTATCCTATTTCAACCCCCCCCCACCCCACCCCACCCCCAACCCCTCGCCCCAAAAAAGTCAAAAATTTCGAGCCGACTTTCATTTGATACTGTAATCACATAAAAATATAAACTTGGGATAAAATCTTGGTGGAATTTTCTTTTATCTTTTCGTCTTTTAGGATAAATATATTTGAATTTGTAAAGGGATTCAACTATCACTGCCTCAATAATCGATTGATTTTGATCGTTTGTTTTGCCTGATCAATCATTTCACACTCACTTAGGGTAAGGAATATTCTCTTTTTTTCTTCTTCTTGAACCATTTCAAATTTACAAGTTTTAAGAAAAAAAATTACTATAAACTAAGTGTAAATTTTGGTTAGAAATCTTTATTTTATTGAGTTTTATGCAGAGGCAGATCTATTCCTCGTGGAGGAGATCACGTGCCACCGATAATCTCAAAAAAAAATTATATGTATACATGTAAATATATTGTGATTACGAGATATATATATTTTGATTGAAACCTTTATTCAGAAAGGTCGGATAACACACTAATTGATTGAAGATGCAAAAATGGTCCTTTAATGCATAAACTTGAGTTTGATTCTCACTCCAGCATTCGCACAAAAAGAAAAATCCAATATTTTTGTAGCCACATGCCACTAATGTCCCTATTACTCTCAAATCCTAAATCCGCCTATGATCATGTGAATATTATACACTCCAAGTCCAAGTATTCAAATTGCTAAATGTCCATGAAAGCTAAGGTGATAACTTGCCACTTTACTGATGTGTTACTAATTTTTCTTCGTATTATATTACTTTCTAATTAACACATATAATTCTTGAACGGTACACAGTAACATCGTAAGAAATTCCCTATTAATTTCTACCTTTTTGTCCCTATGATTGTTGAAAATTGTTATATCAGCATTCTTCTGATCCTTTGGCAATTCCTTTCATCAATGTTTGTTCAATAATTTGGCTAGAGACAATACGCAATGCAATTACCACAAAATGTATATATTCCAAAATTAGAAGTATCCGTTCTTTTAAGGAAAAGATAATGAGTTATTGACATTTGATTTGACGATTAATAGAGACTAAATGGAAACTAATCAATAGGAATTCTAAAGATTCTCCGGTTGAGTTGAGTTGATCAGTTTTAATGAAGATTAATATTACTCCGTAAAATTAAAAAGGACAATTTGGTATATTAAAGCTCTTGCTATGCGGGAGATACACGGAAGGATCAGATTACAAGGGTCTATTATACACAATTTCGCCTTATATTTCGGCAATGGCCAATTTCCACATCTTGAACTTGTGACCTTCTGATCACAACTTTACAAGTTACTCTCTAAAATTCATATAACTATTATTTAGATACGCAGTTTCAGTACCAAGATCCAAGAAGCTTAGATGTTAACTTGTTAACTAATATAATATGAACATTAACTAAGGTCACTTTTCAACATCAAGCTTAACACGCGAGAACAAAAAGTAAGGATAAAAGAGACAAAACTTACTTCTTTTTTCGTCTATAATGTCTTGAAAAATTGAACTTCTCTTACTCATTCTTGTACGTTGGATGAGTTTTCACACATGAAAAGTACATATAAAACAAAACATCTTATAAGACTAACAAGTGACAAGTCATAAGTCTTAACCAGAAGTAACTTGCCAAATTGCTTTGCATGTTCAGCAATAAAGATCAAAGAACATCGTGTTCACATTTACAGGAATTAATACTACCCCTCTATCAGGAATTAATACTACCCCTCTATCTCTGTTTAAGTGACAATTAAAATTTTGAGATTTAACTATTTAAACATCGAACATAAATTTGGACATAGACGCTTTAAGTTTTTCAAAATAAATTATATATTTATAATCATGCAAAAAGTACTATAAATTACAAAAATTATCAGTTAGACAAAAAATTTAGGTTAAATTTTTTTTTTTTATCAACTCACAAAACTTCTATTGTGGCTGTAAAATGAGATGGAGAATGTACTATAGAATTTGGATGTTATCATATTGCGTATCCAAGACAAATTTCACATGAATGAGACAATCACTATTCAATAATTTGTCTGTTTACCGCACAATGTGAAGATGATTATGTGAATGTTGTACGATATTGGATATTGGATATAATTGTTGGCATGTGAACAGGAGGTTACTGTTTAAGTCTTGGAAATAGCCTCTGATAGAAATATAAGATAAGGCTGCGTATAATAAACTCTTGTGGTGGGGCCCTTCCCCGAACACCGCGCATAGCGATAGCTTTAGTGCATCAGGCTGCCTCTTTTTTTTTTTTTTTAATTAGAGGCTGTGGTTTTAAGATTTGGGAATTATATTTTTTTTATTAGAGAACATTTTCATTTTAATAAGCCTGATAACAAAAGAAAAAGCGTATTAAAATAGTCTGAGAAAAGGAATAGTGTATGTAGACCTTACTCTACCTTGAAAGGTAGAAACGGGTAGAAAAGTTATTTTGGATAGACCCTTAACTTAAGAAATTTTTTTAAAAACAGTTCAGAAAAAGAAATAGTGAAAGTCAAGAAACCATAACAAAATATTAAGGGCATGGAGGAGCCACCTTATATTAGGTACATAAAAGATAGTCCGGTGCTCATTCTTTGTTGAAAAACTATATAGTGTACAAAGATTAAATAATAGCTAATTATGAGTGCGGATTTAATTTTGCACATCCTTCACCAAATTTCGGCTCCACCAACAACTAAATATACAGAAAGTTGACAAAGAGTGAAAAAAAAATTGTAACTATATTAAAATAATATTACTATAATTGAGGTACAAGAAACAAGAGATAGCAACAGAAATTGAAGAATAAGAAACTATGAAAGTACTACTACGATATAGTATGGAAGCTCAACTGAAACAACACGTAACTATGTACTGGCCTTCTGACATAATCTATGTTTTTCGTACTTATCTAAAATTAAAATTATAATAGAGAAAATGATCAAATACCCCCCAACCTATAGTCGAAATCTCAACTACACACTCAACCTTTCGATTAGACCTATTACCCCCCTGATCTATTTTTTCCTATATTTATTAACCCTCTAAATGCTGAGCTGGCAACATAAACCAAGTAAAAAGACTTTCATGCATTTCACGCGCTTGGCCCGCCTGGCCCGCGCCTAAACAAAACAAAATATCTCTTTTATTTTTTCAATCATTTCCTCTCTCCTCTCTTTCTCTCTAAACCTTTCATCTTCCTCTCTCCTCTATTCTCTACTTTCTAAACCGTGATTTCATCAGTTTTTTTGGGTGATTTTTGTTCTAATCAAAACATTTTGGTTGTTGATTTTCAAACAATCATCTTGTTGTTGTATCAAGGTGTGTTTTTTTTCCTAAATTGAAAAAATTGAATTAGGGTTTTTAGGTAATTTCTAATTTTATAAATTAATTGAGTGAAATTAACTGACTCTTTCTGTTATGACGTTGTCTAAGTGTTCGATTAATAGCATAATCCGTTCGTAAGTACATGATTTGTTGAGTGTTTAAGTGGGTTTATTAGAAATTAGGGTTTTTCTCCTAATATGAAAACTTAAAATTTTAGTTGTGCTTAATAGGACGTGCGTGTTAATATGTTGTTAGTTTGAGTGATTTTTCTCAAAATTGAGTTAAAATTAATTAGGGTTTTATGCTAAACCTCGAAATTATGATTTTGGTTGATTGTTTAAGTTGGTTTATAGAAATTAGGACTTTTCTCTGATTTGTTGTTAACATGAAAAAATTTAAAAATCAATAGTGTTTAATAGCACGGCCATGTTAATATCTTGTTATTTTGGTGTTGAATTATGTAGAATGTTCGTGAATTTTATTTTTTTTTTCCAAAATGTTTCTGCTATGCTACAATGTCTTTTTTGATTCTTTATTGTCATCAGGTAAGACATGAATGGTTTTACGTTGATAACTCTAAGATGGTACCATGGTGGGGTCTTATATTTTAGTGGAAGGAAACCAATTTATAAGAGGGGGTTAGTAACAGAATTTTTGGATGTTGATGTAGATAAGAAATCATTAGAGCATGTCAACAACAAAAAAAAAAAAAGGGAGACCAAAAAACGCAACACCAAAACCTTCTGCACCTACTGTTTTCCCAGCATCCTATTCTGCACTCAATGGCTGGTACTACTAAAAGAAGAAGGGGTAATGATAGGGAACAAGCAGCTCCATTGAAAAGGTCAAAAGTAATGAGAATGGGTGTGTTCTAAGCTAAAAATAGATTCAAAGTCCTAAATGTAAGTATCTAGTTGTGTTGTATCTTATGTACATATGAGCCTTTAATGTATGAGTCTTTGAATAAATTTTTTCCTTCACTGTAGCCTGAAATGCCTAGTAGTAAGATCTACTCTACTGGTCAAGCAAGGGTAACAAGATCAGCTGATATAACTGATAAAATTGGTTATACACCAACTTCTACCAGTAAGCTGAAATTGAATGGCAAAGAAGCAATATCAACAAAAAAAAACTACAAGAGAATAAAGAGAAGAAAAGAAAAGAAAATATGGGAAGCAGTTCAAATAATCCAAGTAAAAAAAATACTTCTTCAAAGTTCAAGATGCCCTGAAAATTGTAGTGATCTTGATTATTTTAAGCACTGTTTTAAGTTAGATCAGTTGACATGAAAATAATTTTATTTTGGTGTTGAAAAACAATTAAAGCGTTGTATATATATTTTGTTGATAAATGTTGCCTAATGGTTGGTATGAATGATTATGTTGTGCCTAATGGTTGGTATGAATGATGATGTTGTGTGAACTTGAAATATTTTGTTGATGAATTAATGTTGTCATTACCCATTATTGTTGTGTTAAATGATTGTAAAGTTGATATAATGGCAACACAATATTGTCATTACACAATTTCAGTGTAAACACATAGCAGCAGCACGGGACTTTGCCTAACAATACACAAATTTGTCATTGTAAACAATAACATAGCAACAACACAAGACACTGCAAGTGTAAACAATAACATAGCAACAATACACGACATAATTTTGTAAGTGTAAACAACAACGTAGCAGGAACACAACACAATTTTAAAAGTGCAAACATTGACATACCAGCAGCACAAGTGCAAACAATAGCATAGCAACAGCACAACAAACATCTGAAGTAAGACTACGCAAAAGACACCATAATAGAACATAGTCTGATATATTTAGAGAGGTGTAAAAATTTTACACCATCGTCGATCATATCTAGCAACTACTTTCAGTCCATTTGTTATTGATGAACATAGTAGCAACACAAATCAAAATACATAAAAATATCTTTCTATCCAACCTACACCGTCTCCATCTTTCATTGAGCTTCTTCTCCCGCATTAAGTTATCAATTTGGGCATCTTTAAGACATAAGTCTTCTTCCAACTCATTGATTTTGTTCACCAATCTTGAAATGATAAAATTTGATCTTGGATCCACTTTTTCTTTGTCCCTCCATAGAAAAAAATTACATCTTTGAGACTAAATTTTTTTTTACAAATCAGGACATTATCAATATAAATTAATAGCAAAATACAATGTAAAATACATATACCATAGTAGGGGCAAGACCAAAATCTTCTTCCCGAATTTGACTTCGACCATGAAGTTTGCAAGTCAACCAAAATACCATGTTTGTATCTCACAAAACATTGACCATTGGATCTGATTCATCCATACAAAGCTTATTCAATTTCAAATTTATCATTTCATGAATTCCAACAAAATCGTTCATCAAAATAAAACCCTAAATTAATAGTTGAACCAAATTACAAAACAAAATTCAAGAATCGAAGTACAAATTGGGATTAAAAGCTAAAAAGTAAGTTAAAGAAAGAGAAAAGAAAGAAAAAAAGAATGTTGGAACATGAAGAAAAATGGTGGAGAAAGACATGGGTCATATAAAGAGGAAGAAGATGACCGTTGGAAGAGAGAGAGTAATTTTCCATATTTATTTCATTAAATAAACAATAAATGCCGTGTATAATATACGTGGAAGGCTGAACTTTTAATTTTGTACGTGTTGGGACTAAACCAACGCGCCTAGAGGGGGTGTTCTCACCTTCCTTGCCAGCTCAGCATTTAGGGGGGTAATAAATATAGGAAAAAATAGATCAGGGGGGTAATAGGTCTAATTAAAAGGTTGAGTGTGTAGTTGGGATTTCGACTATAGGTTGGGTGGTATGATCTTCTATCTAATTATATTTTTTCAATTCTTTTTCGACCTTACTCTACCTCTTGAAGCCATTTCTAACAAGAAAAAAGTTATTGGCGTACGTTATTTTACATCTCATCATCAATATAATTTGTAGTACTTTGTAGTAATCTTTTGAGATTCACGTCATTTCTTTAGTTCAGTGCTCCATTAACCTATTAATGGAACCAGCCACAATCCTAGCCACATTTGACTGCTCCATTTCTTTTTGTATACAAATTTATTTTCACTTTGACCTCTCATGCTACCGAACATGTACAGTTCCACTTGGTATTTACAAGTGTTTTAAATTACACATTACTAACAATTGTAAAAGTAAATGTTATCATTGAGTTGTATATCATCATATCTATACATACATCTACTATAAGTTTTGGCTCAGACACTCAAATTATTCTACTATGTATATTATATATCAACACGAAATATTGTCCATTTTCTAACTTGCTTTGTGATTTTTTTTCCCCAAAATTATTACTAGTACAGAATTTCAATTAACTTTCTATATCTTGGTTTAACTTAGTCCATACATTCTTCTAAACTTTTCATGCATTTTTACAACACGTCCTTTATACTTAATTGTTATAATAATTGTTAGAGTTGTAACCCGAATTTTATTGATCCAGACCAAAAAGTTTCTCGGTGCATCCCATGTTGGTGATTTTCAATAAGGACCTTTATGTTTTTGGGCCTAGGACTTATTTGTATGCACATATTATATAAGTGAATTTAGTGGATTGTTTTGGGCATTCAGAAAATTCAGCCTCCTCCACATTGTACTCTCTCTCCATTATAGTGAAACCTCCTTTGCCTTTGCCTGTGGTTTTTCCTGCAAGGGTTTTCACATAAATTTGTGTGTTGTTCTTGTTTTATTTTATTTGCGGTCTGCTTACTCTGTCCGAATCATAACAAACTGGTATCAGAGCTTGTTCGATTGTTTTCTCAGGGATGGCAACCATGAAGTATGATATTCCACAGTTGGATCGCAACACCAAATTTTTGTTATGGCAGGTTAAGATGCGTATTGTGCTCGCGCAGATAGATTTGGACGATTCTCTATTAGGGTTTGATAAGATACCCTTATTGTGGATGGATGAGGACAAAGACGTAAGGATCGGAAAGCTCTATCTCAGATCTACCTTTATTTATCCAATCAAATTCTATAGGATATTTTGAAGGAGACTACTGTCGCTGCGTTGTGGTTGAAACTGGAATTCTTATGTATGACAAAGAACCTAACAAGTAAGTTGCATCTCAAGTAATGACTTTATTCCCATCATATGTCTGAGGGTGAGTCCTTAGAGGATCACCTATCTGTATTTAAGGAAATCATCTCTGACTTAGAGACTCTAGAGGTTAAGTACGATGAGAAAGATCTAGGGTTGATTTCGTTGTGTTCGCTGCCTGCATCATACACGACCTTTAGGGATACGATTTTATATAGTTGTGATACCCTAACGATTGATGAAGTCTATGATGCATTGTTCTCTAAGAAGAAGATGAAGCATCTTGTGAATGGGTCGGAGACTCAAGGAAATGGTCTCATTGTTCAAAGAGGAAGGACTCATGAGAGAAATTCTGAGGGTGATGACAGGAATAGGTCAAAATCTAAAAATAGAAACAAAACCTTTTATTACTGCAAGAAGAAGGGTCATATCAAATTCGAGTGTTGGAAGCTACAGAATAGGGAGAAAAGAGAAGCTCCAAAACAGAATAAAAACCAACAAGAGAAGTCCAGTGAAGCAGTTTTGTGGAAAATGGCGATAGTGATGGAGAACTCTTGGTAGTTTCTGATGTTAAATCCAAACCTTGTGAGGATTGGATTTTTGATTCATCTTGCACGCTTCATATATGTCGTAATTGGGATTAGTTTACAACATATGAAACAGTTTCTAAAGGTAATGTGTTGATGAGAAATAACATACCTTGTAAGATAGCTGGAATTGGAACAATCAAGATCAAGATATTTGATGGGGTTGTGAAGACACTTGGTGATGTGCGGTATATCCCAGACCTGAAGAAAAATCTTATTTCCTTGAGTAATCTTGATTTGAAAGGTTATAGGTATACTGGTGAAGGTGGAGTCCTGAAGGTTACTAAAGGTGCTCTTGTTGTGACGAAGGGACAGAGAAAGTATGCAAATTTGTATGTCCTGTAAGGCTCTACTGTTATAGGTGATGCAGCTGTTTCTACCTCCTCTCTATTAGAAAGTAACATTGCTAAACTTTGGCATATGCACCTGGGGCATATGAGTGAAAATAGGATGGCTGAACAAAGTAGGAGAGAACTTCTTGATGGATAGAGTATTACCAAATTAGATTCGAAAAGCAGAAGAGAGTCAGATTCACTAAAGACATCTACTCAACTAAGGGCACACTTGATTACATTCATTCTGATCTTTTAGGTCCTTCTAGAGTACCTTCTAAAGGAGATGCAAATTACTTGTTGACTATTATTGATGACTATTCCAGAAAAGTTTGGATGTTCTTCCTGAAGCAAAAGAATGATATGTTGCCTATTTTCAAGAAGTGAAAGATTATGATTGAAAAGAAAACAGGGAAACAGGTAAAATGCCTTCGGACTGATAATGGTTTAAAGTTCTGTTCTAATGAATTTAATGTTATGTGTAAGCTAGAAAGAATTATGAGGCACTTGATAATTCATCATACTCCGTAGCAA
Organism: Capsicum annuum; assembly: GCF_002878395.1. Lineage (NCBI taxonomy): Eukaryota > Viridiplantae > Streptophyta > Magnoliopsida > Solanales > Solanaceae > Capsicum > Capsicum annuum. The sequence continues at coordinate 30,311,000 of NC_061121.1, forward strand.
ATAGTGTGGCTGAATGAATGAATAGTACTATAATGGAGAAGGTGCGTTGTATGCTCTCTAATGCTGGTTTACGCAAGTCTTTTTGGGCCGAAGCTGCTTCCACAACTTGTCTACTTATTAACCGCTCTCCTCAGTCGTGATTGATAAAAAGACTTCACAAAAAGTATGGTCTGGTACTTCTGCTAGTTATTCTGATTTGAGGATATTTGAATGTCCTGCGTATGCTCATGTTAATAATGAAAAGTTGGAGCCTAGATCTGTCAAGTGCTTATTTATAGGTTATAAACCTGATGTTAAAGGTTATAAGTTTTGGTGTCCAGAAAACAGAAAGGTTATAATTAGCAGGGATATTGTGTTTGATGAAACTGTCATGCTTCGGGCTCCTTCCGAATCTAGTGTTTCGCCTCCAGATGAACTTAGTGACATGAATCAGCAAAAGTCATTCACCCACATTGAATGGCAAATTAGAGCAGAGTCTACACCAATGCCTAATTCTCAGTCTAGTCGGAGATACAGAGTGGTACTATTTCTTCTTCACTACCACTGACGCTACAATATTCTATTGCTAAAGACAGGCCTAGAAGAGATATTAGACCTCCTCAGAAGTATGCTGAAGCTGATTTGGTTGCTTATGCATTAAATATAGCAGAAAGTATTGATTTTGGTGAAGAACCTTCTTCTTACTCAGAGGTAGTTAGTTATGATGATTCTGGCCGATGGATAATTGCTATGCAGGAGGAGATGGAATCACTTCATAAAAATGGCACATAAGATTTGGTGAGATTGCCTAAAGATAAGAAAGTTATCTGTTGCAAGTGGGTATTCAAAAAGAAAGAAGGAACATCGGGAGTTGAAGATGCTAGGTACAAAGTAAGACTAGTTGTTAAAGGTTACAGTCAGGTTCCAGGTATCAACTTCACAAATGTGTTTTCTCCAGTTGTAAGGCATAGTTCGATTCGAGCATTGCTTGATATTGTGGCCATGCATAATCTTGAGTTTGAGCAGTTAGATGTCAAAACTGCATTCTTACATGAAGAACTTGAGGAGGATATATACATGCAGCAACCAAAGGTTTTTATAGTCTCAGAAAAGGAAGACTATGTATGCTTGCTGAAAAAGTCTTTTTATGGCTTAAAACAGTCTCCCAGGTAGTGGTATAAGAGGTTTGACTCTTTTATGATCTCTCATATATTTTGGAGGAGTAGTTATGATAGTTATGTCTACTTCAAGGAGGTAAGTGATGGTTCGTTCGTGTATCTTCTTTTGTATGTTGATGATATGTTGATTGTAGCAAATGATATGAGAGAGATAGTAAAATTCAAAGCAGCAGGAGTTTGAGATAAAGGATCTAGGAGTAGCAAAGAAGATTCTTGGCATAAAAATTATGAGGAGAGAAGTGTAAGTTATACTTGAGTCAGAAAAGGTATATTGAGAAAGTGCTTCACAGGTTCAATATGCAAAATGCCAAACCTGTAAGTACTTCATTGGTAGCTCACTTCAAACTCTCGGCCACTTTATCTCCAAAGAAAGATGATAAGCGTAACTATATGTCTCGAATTCCATACTCTAGTGCCGTTGGGTCTTTTATATATGCGATGGTGTGTTCCCGACCAGATTTATCTTATGTCGTCAATGCAGTTAAGAGATACATGGCAAATCCTGGCAAAGAACATTGGAAAGCAGTTCAGTGGATTTTCAGATACTTGCATGGATCTGCTGATGTTTGTTTGCAGTTTGGGCGAAATAGAGATGGAGTAATCGGGTATGTTAATTCTGATTTTGCAGGAGATCATGATAAAAGGAGATCTCTTACAGGCTATGTTTTCACCATTAGTGGTTATGCTATTAGTTGGAAAGCTACCTTACAGACTATGGTTTCTTTGTCAACTACTGAGGCAGAGTATATAACTATTACAAAGGCTTTTAAGGAAGCTATTTGGTTGAAGGGTCTGTTCGGTGAACTTAGCAAAGACTTACAGATTACTAAGGTTTTTTGCGATAGTTCGAGTGCTATTTTCCTTACGAAAGGTCAGATTTTTCACGAGAGGACAAAGCACATCGATGTTCGGTATTATTTTATGAGTGAAATTATTGCTCGTGGTGATATTGTCGTAAGCAAGATTAGTAACCATGAAAATTCTGCTGATATGATGACCAAGACACTACCAAGTGCCAAGTTTGAGCATTGTTTGGACTTGGTTGGTGTTAGTTGTTGAGATGTGCCCTTTGGGGCTTTTGTGGAAGAGGTGGAGAGTTTTTTCTTGAAATGGATTTGAGTTCTGAATTAGAATTAGTGTCAAGGTGGAGATTGTTAGAGTTGCGACCCAAATTTTGTTGATCCGGCCTAGAAAGTTTCGCGGTGCGACCCACGTTGGTGATTTTCAATATGGACCTTTATGTTTTTGGGCTTAGGAGTTATTTGTATGCACATATTATATAAGTGCATTTAGTGGGTTGTTTTGGGCATTCAGAAAATTCAGCCTCCTCTACATTGTAGTCTCTCTCCATTATAGTGAAACCTCCTTTGCCTCTGCCCGTGGTTTTTCCCCCAAGGATTTTCACGTAAATCTGTGTGTTGTTCTTGTTTTCTTTTACTTGTGGTTTCCTTACTTTGTCTGAATCATAACAATAATCTTGCCTTTAATTGTGAATATATATTTATGGCACCTAACTTTAATGATATGGAAGAATACTTAAATATTGTGCCTAGTAACTAATTAGTGGATATATATGAAGGTCAGATTGAGTTTCAGATATCAAATGATTAAAACTAGAAAGTAAAGAACTATTAGAAAAAAATCATCGGATCAATATCTAGAGTCTATTCAATGTAGAAATATATTATTGGGTAATACTAACATCCTATCTATGATAAGGTCAAGGGGGGGACTGGGTGATTGAAATCGGATCATATCGAATATGGTGCTTGCTTAGTAGGGTGGAATTAGTGGAGAAATAAAGTTTCATTCTTGCTATCAATTATAACTTGTGGAGCATGATAGTAACCGTTTGATCCTAAATTTCTAATAATTGGTATCAGAGCTAAGGTCATGTTTTCGATTTCCAAGAGCAACATACTGCATCAGGCAAGCGTTGACGGGAAATTTTTGAATGACACCAACACCCTGCAAGAGGAGTTGGGCCACTGGGGTGGCCAAGTCAGAATCAAATTGAACATGACACTTGTTTGATGGACTTAGTTAAAAAAATATTAAAGTTTGATTCACCCTTATAATTGACTATAGTTTTAACACGATAAGTATGTGGTCCTAACACCTATAGTCTAAAACCATAATGCTTTGATTTAAAGGAAAGATGTGTTTTTGTTTATTGCATTCCCAGGTCTACGTTTTCCACTTGGATTTTTATACCGCCCCACTTCATGAACTAACCAATAAAGTGGATTTCATTTTGCCAGTGCCTTAATTAGCTTTCAGAATTTCACTCTAAGTAGGACCACTGTATGTGAAATCTTTGAAAATTTTTGACCGAAAAGAATAATTTTATTTTATTTTTGTAATTAGTCACTTGTTTTAGTATATGTCAATATCAAATTCCAGTGAGTTCTTGACTGTTATTGTGTCTTTTTCAGTTTTTTCTTTTTGTACAGTGTTTTGATTTCCTTGAAAAGTGGCAATCATATGCTTGGTTAATGGGGCCTGCACATGATGAGGCTTGTAATTGCTAAGCTGTTTTCCTATTTTAATGACAACAATTGACGTTTTCTTTTTCACTACTCCATATAAGATAGAAAGTTTTTCTGGCATATTATGTTTATGAATACAAGTTAATTAAATAGTGATTTATTTGCCCAGGTGTAACACTTTTCTTAGTTTACACTCTGTTTTCTCCAGATAACAAAAACAAACACGGAATAGACCACTATTTCATAATTTATCGGCCCGACTAATTAGGTTCATATCGTGTGAGACTCATTATTGGGGATTCCACAATGGAATTTCTTTTGTACATTGGGTTATGAATTCAAGAAAATTAAATAGCGATTTGTTTTTGTTATGAATTCAAGTAAGTTAAATAGCGATTTGTTTTCAGTTATTTTAAGCATATCAAAATTTTCGTTTTCTCCTATAGATTACCAAAATATATTCGCGCGACACAGTTATTTCTGAATCTATTGATTTGTCTAATTTAGATTCACATTATATAAGGTTCATTAGCGCAAAAGCACCCTATATTAGGATTTTTCTTTTAACAAGTTATGAACTTGAGATCTTTAATTAAAGATGAAGGGACGCACGCAATCAATACAATTAAACTTAGCAAGTATAGAAAAATGTCTTTTTCTTGTCTATAAAATGGAATTGGTATTTTATTTGAAAGATACAAACCCTATTAATGGCCCCTAGAATTGTGAATTGTGATAGTAACATGACCATTATTTAGGTTGCAAAAAACCAATTGCAATTGAAGCAATCATATTTTATAAAAAATTATAATATCTGAATGTATCATTTATGAAAGTAATTATTTATCACGGGTTATTATTCTCTTCAACCCCACCTTCCCCAGTATAAGGGTATTTATCAATCGTCCAAAATTCCTTTCTTTTTTTTTTTGAAAAAAACAAATTTAATCAGTTAAATTATACAAACTCCTAAGTACAGAACGTTATGATAGATAAAAAAAAAAAAAAAGTAATAGTTAAAATTTATTCACTAACCGTGCTTTTTGTTAGGACCAAAATGCAAACCCTGACACATTAAAATCTATTAATAAAAGAGATAATCAATGGTAAAAAAATACATTTATAATATGGATAAATTATATAAAACAACACCTTAAGTATCCTATATTATTTAAAATCTCATCCCACTAAACTATTTATAAAAATACCTTCTAAATCTCTACACAAATTTTTTTTCTGATACATAACACACAACTCTTATTTTTAAGCCTTAAATCAAGCTGATATTGTTGCAGATAAGGAAAAAAAAAATCTTAGAAAACATGGCTATTAATCATTAATTATTAAGTAATAAAAGTTAGCAATAAATTCAATAATTATTAACTTTCATTGACAAAATTCCAAAAATAAGCAAAAAAAAAATAAAAATCGTATCTGTGTTATGGTCATTGGCCGCCGAAAAAATTTCACAAACAACCTCCATTAACATACTTGTTCATAAGTCTGTTGTTGAAGTTGCAAAGAGAATAAAAAGTTGTGAAAAGAGACCCAAAATAACTCGTAGTATGTGTGTTATGGCCATTGACCGCCAGAAAATTTTTATAAACAATCTTTATTAACGTACTTCTTCATAAGTCTGTTGTTGATGTTGCAAAGAGAAAAAAAAATTGTGAAAAGAGACACATTATCAAAGGTATGATTTTTATGTATCAAATTGATAAATTTCGTCCATGTACATTCTATTTATTATCATAATGTTCAATGAAACAAACGGAACTGTAAATATTATTTATGATACATAGATATTTTTTTGACAAAGATATTACATGCATTCTGATACATAAAACTATTTCTGACAAAGGTAATCAATGATTTCTGATACATTCAATATATATTTTCTTATTCTGATACATAAACATAAAGAAATTAAGTATTAAATTTGTTTTCTGATACATAGATATTTTTTTGATAGAGATATTACATGCATTCTGATACATAAAACTATTTTTGATAAAGGTAATCAATGATTTCTGATATACTCAATATATATTTCTTATTATGATACATAAATATAAAGAAATTAAGTTTTAAATTCGTTTTCTGATACATAGAAAGATATATACATGTGATATGAGATTCGCATGATACATCAGATTCTTATAGTATGTTCTATTTTTTTTTTTTGAACGCAGGGAATGAATGATTGGAGAAGAAATTAGTTTTGGAAGATTATGATAAATGAAGATTGATTTGATTATTCAAATTTCAAATAATGAAGTTGCTGAGGATTTTATGCGATTAAATGGAAAATATCTTAAATTGCGTGTGTTAATTCGGTACTTTTAATGTTTTTTTTCTTTTTTATCTCCAACTAATTGGTTAGTAATGTATCATAAGCTTATGTATGGGAGGTTAAATAATGTATCATATCCGGAATATCATATAATTAATATAAAAGTTGAAAGAGAGGATAATTAGATAGCAAAGTGTTGAGATTTATGTTGTTTACCTTATAACATCCCTATTTATCAAGCTTTATACCTGAAGATGTGCGAATTTCCTATTCTAACCATTACTAATGTGATACTATTAATTCACTTTTCCTATCTACTATCACAATCATTCGAGTAGGAAAAAGAAGAATTGTATTTAAATGCAACAGATACTTACAAATTTTGTTATTTATCCCTCTTTCTTTTAGATTTTAGATGATTGATCGAAACAATTACTCCCTTCGTTCATTTTTATTTGGCACACTCATAAAGAAAATGATAATTGACATGACTATTTTACCACACAATTCTTATTAATTTATGTATAATATTATGCATTGGAATATGATTCAGAGAATAATTAATTATTGCTAAAGGAAAAACATGGAAAAAATAATTATTTTTTCTTAATATGTCAAAAGTAACGACTGACAAGTAAAAATTAAAATCCATTTTAGAATTAAATGACAAATAAAAATGAACAGAGAGAATGAGCTTATGACTAAAAAAATTAAAATAAACACTAGAAGGTAAATCGAGTGAAATACTGAAGAGGGCAGTTACCTTAAGGAGTTTGGAGCTAAAAGGGACACTTTTTCAGACTCAGGAGTCAAAATGGACAGTACTTTAATTTATGTTACAAAACGGATAGTTTGCCTATTTTGGGATAAACTATAACTAAAGGTGTTTGTTAAACGTTTCGGGTGAAATTTGTTATTATGGTTTGCCCCAAAATGGGCAAACTACATTTCATAAACTTCCTTTGTATTGTGAATTGTCTGAAGATATTCACTGAGAGATTTGAGAGATTCCTGAAAATATTCCAACATTTGTTGTAATATGAATTGCTGAAGAGATTCCTGAAAATGTGAAAGTTTTGTCATTTCAGTATAACTTTTTTGAGAACTCACAATTTTGAGAACTCTTACTACTGTTTTGAAGTCAAACCATCATTTTATCTATCAAACCCTACTACTGTTTGTTGTTGAATAGACTTCCTTGGCCAACCAACACTGAAATTAGTAAAACATGTACTATTTCGAATATCAAATTCATTATCAGATGATTCTTCATCCTTAATAGCACTTTGAGTTTTGTCATACATATCAAGTGTTGCTAAATGCAGTGGTTACGAAAAATCTCAGGACTACGAAGAATAGCTGATAAAGAGTCATCATTCCAAATTCGAGTTTCCTTAAGAATTATATAACTATTACCCATAATTGATATAGGATATCGACCAGTGATAAGAATAGAAAGTTCAGAATCATGTACCTTTATTTTACTCCAAAAAAAACGTACAAGACATTCATATTCGAGTGTCATTGGAAACACTTGAACCGTTTTCGCAGGAAGACTATATCTAATCGAATCACCTTCATACAAAACTTCTCCACCCCCAAAATAAACTAACCCTAATAGTGTCACTCGTTATTTTTATCCTTATAAAAAAAGTTTTCAGTGAATAATGGATGTTTCTCGTGATGAATGAAATAAAATGGTTAACAACAACATATTTATAAGTAAAAAAGTTATAATGAAGTGACAAAACTTTCACATTTTCAAGAATCTCTTTAGCAATTCACAATACAAAAAAAGTTGAAATATTTTCAGGATTCTCTCAAATCTCTCAGCGAATATCTTCAAACAATTCACATTATAAAAGATTTATGAAATGTAGTTTTCCCATTTTTGGGCAAACCATAATAATAATTTTTTCACCCCAAACGTTTAACAAATACTGTTAGTTGTAGTTTGCCCCAAAATGAGCAAACTATCCGTTTTGTAACATAAATTAAAGTACTATCCATTTTGGCTCCTGAGTCTGAAAAAATATCCCTTTTAGCTCCAATGGTATAACCCTATTGTGAACGAAAATTATAAAGGTTAATTGCTATAGTGATATTTGGGTTGCTATGTATGTTTTTGAAAAAAATAATTTTTGGTAAGCCAGATATCACAAAGGCCTAGAAGAACTAAGGAGAAAGCCCACAAAGAAAATCTAGGCCCAAATGAGATGTATTTATTTTTTTCTCCAAAACAACATAAATTCTAGGAATTTATTATTGTTATAAATATATTACCATATATAGTGAATGTTTACTTTGCTATATAAAGTGAATGTCTACTTTACCATATATAATGAATGTCTATTTATGAAAAAGTTACAAAGCCCAAAATTAGTTTTCCCCTATAAATAAACGGGTTCCCCTTTATTGTAATTAACCCATCAAGAAATCTCTTAAAGGAAATAACAATCACCCTCTCTAATCTTTTTATTCTTATTGTTCTTACTTTATATTTCATAACACGTTATCAGCACGAGACTTTGCTTTCTACCAATTTTCAATTTTATATGTGCTACCCGTGAGTTCATAGAAACCAAGAGGAAAAGTAAGTTTTTATATGTTTAAAATTCTTCATTCTGTAGCTCGGATAACTTATGCTACATGACAAATAATATATCATGCACGGGTAAGTAACTTAAGCTTTGTATTCTTACTCTTGATTTAATATTTTAATTATTGATTTTTCTTGTTAACATGTTTTAATAATCCTTGTTTCCACGACAATAAACTTTAAACTTTGAAAAAGGAATACAAATTGCCTCATTTTTCCATATTGTCTCTCAGTTTTAGAAATTATGTTTAAAAGCGAATTTAAATTATATTCACAGCATTAGACAATTGGTCTTTGGATATATATTTGGCCTATTATAATATTGATTGAGGGTAAGATGATGGATTCAAGTTCTATCACACCAAGAGAGTAATACATCGGGTTAGAGTCCCGATGCACCATAATAATAGGATGTTGGGTTTAAGTCCCATTGATTTGTGCCTAAAACGCCTTTATATGGATAAGACATTGAATTTGAATCTCAAAGCACCATATTGATGATATTATGATGGTTAAGGTAAAATAATGAGTGTTTGGTGAAAAGTCATGAAACATATCTCATTAATATGTTCTATTCCATGAAGTGAATATGGTAGCGATATATGATGAATCTGAAAGTTGACAACTTGGTACATTCTTGAAGGAAATATAGTAGCAGAAGACAAGTGATTGAATGTACGGGGACAATATGATAATAATCATCAAAAGTAATAGTATTTTCACACGTTTATTATGACTATAAGATATGTTAGAGAAAAATTCTGTACATTATATGTATGCCTCGATTCACTCCTGAAGTAGCAATATCATGAAAGAGGTTATAAGCTATCAGAATTTGATAGGCTTAAGGCACAATTATATTCCATTCTTGGAGAATGAGAAGCTTATTAATGCAAATGTGCACTTGATTATGATAGTATCACAACTCACCTCCGAAAGAGGTAGAATAACTGAGAAGAGTTATTTTGAAATTTACTTCTAAAGTAGTAAATGTGAAATTTATTCATGTAATAGTAAATCTGAAATTTACTAAAATAAAAAAGCACATATCATGGTAAACTTAGAGTTTACTAGTATAAAAGTTCATATATTGACATGAACGATTGTGATATCTCAAAGATGTCCATATTAAGTATTAAACATATATTGAAGATTTCAAAAATTCTTCATGAACTTTTAGTGTTGCTTGTTCTTATGATAAGTTGGTTGGACCAACTAATGTTGGGGTTGGATACCCTAAATTCTGAAAAGTATAAAAAGTTAATATGGGCCCGTTCACCCGTCATGTGATCTGTTAAGATGCATCAATATAAGATGATCACATGTACATTTATTATCAACCTGCAGTTTAACATTCATAAAGTTGTTTGCTCAATAAAATTGAGTTAAGAACATAATTCTTAGATTGTATAATCAAGATAATACATCTTGATGAGGATGGTTTGACATTGAATACCTTCGAAAAATAGTTGAATCATTGCTAATGAGAACAAAGCTTAATGTGTTGGTCTAAAGTATGCTATATTGCTTACAATAGCACTTGTTTGCATTAGACAAAAAAAATTATAATTAATTCCTCCCTCTCAATTGGTTCAAGGTTAAGAACCAAATATTTCATCTAAAAATTTTTTATGTGTGATATACGATTAATAAATATACCATGATACACAAAGATGGATTCCTCAAAGAAGATGGAGGATGTATGTTACTTTTCCTAATATAAGAGGGAGATTATAAGCAGCTATGAAATATGTTAGGAATTGTCATCAAATCCTCATTCAAAAGATAATTCAAGTCAAATACTGAAAGAATCTCATATTTAATTTGCAAGTGCTCTTATTTTGTGTTCCTAAAGGGGAAGTCTACGCATGCATGAAGCGTGGTAGACCAATCGGTTCCAAATGAAATAATCCTTGAAAAGGATAAGGAGCAAATAATCGTAATAAGAAGGCAATATGACCTTGAAGAGCTTACGACATAACACTTCATGAAACCTTGAGAGGTTCAAGTACCTGAAAATAATGATGTGATGAGATCTCAAAATGTTATGTCACATTGTGAACTGATACAAAATGATATATCATTGACAATATCTTTGATACATTATTGACTCACTATTGTACAAGATCACGAGGATCTGAATTCTACGTTTATTTAAGCATATTGACGTAGAAGTATTTATCAAGTGACATGAAAGGATGCATCTTGGTAAGCATAACACTTGTTTGATTTGCAGTCCATACACTTGAAGTTGTCACAAAATTTCTATGAAAATTTTTAAGGATTCAAAATGTTTAAAGCATATACAAATTTCTGGGAAATCCCTATATTGTATAAGTGTAATACTCTGAACTTTTCTAGCTTAAATTCATTCATAGAATGTTAAGGGATGTCTTCCAAAATGATTAATATTTGTTTCGCATAGAATTTTCTAGATTTCAACTTTTCATTGTGTAGAAATTAAATAAGCTTTCCATCGATATCAAATTTGTCCAAATTCGACACTCGGTGAAGAAGTTAGAGCATTTTTAATTTGACACCATGCCAACTGGGCAGTCACCGCGTCGCGGTGAAGGAAAATTTCATAATTGTCACATTCCAGTGGACCACCGCGATGTTAGCGCATCGTGACGAGGTCCATTTTCCTAATTGTAGAATTCCAGTAGCCAATGCGATAGGGGCGCATCACGCCGAAGGCCAAAATGGCATTTATATAGGGCACCGCGATGGTGGCGAGTCGCGTTGAAGTTCTAGGTCCCAATTGTCAAAATCCAGTGGGACAATGCGATAGCTCCGCACTGCGGAGGACCCCAATTTCCCATTCGTCAGTTTCCACTGAGCCACCGCAATAGTGGCACGTCGCGGTGGCCCATTAAATCGGGACCCAGTTACATTTTCTTCAGTTTCATTTAGAAGTTAAAAAGGGTATTTTAGACTTTTTCCCAGCCCCCAATTTCGTCTAAACAAAAGATTTAGGGCTATTACAAGCATCTTATGGCATATTTCTCAAGATTTCTCTCATCCAAAAACCCTAAGCTTCAACAATCAACCTCAAGAATCCCAAGATTCCACCATCTTTTTTCCAAATTAATTCAAGATTCAAGATTCCCAACACAAGAATTCCAAGAACCATCATTCAAGAGCACAAATAGAGTCTCAAAATCAAGGTTGTTCATCTAGTTCATCATCCAAGGTGTGTGGGGTTTAAACAAGGACAAATCTTTCATTCTTGTGCCCAAAAACTTGAATTTTATTAAAGATTACATGATTTGCAAGTTGGGGTTTATACCCAAAGCATCTTGTTTTAAGTTTATAAAGATATAAGTGATTTAAGACGTGAATTTCATATTTATCCCACCTATTTATACTTTGAATTGAGGATTTGTATCATGAATTGCATATTCCTATTGTGAATTGATATTTTCAAGTGTTTTCAAGATAATTGTTGAGAATTAAGCTTCATTATGAAATTGTGTTCATTTAAGTACATATGCTTTAAACCCAAGTATGAATTTTGATATTCCATGAAGAGTATATTGTTAGCATGCTTTAACAAACAAGCATTTCAGATTTTAAAGAAAGATTGATCTTCTAAACCTAAGCTAAGATAGAAATTCACATTATTTATGATTTAAAGCAAAGATAAGTATAATTAGTTTCTTTATAAACCCTTGTTCTATTTCAAGGTGGATTTCCTAAAAGTTCTGAGCAATAAGTATGGGAGTAGTATTTATCACTGAGTTGGGTATGATTCCAAGGTCTCATATCCCAGCACTACGAGCCACCGTAGGTTCTAAACGCCCATAGTGGGCTACGATAGTGATCACTAAAGTTAAGGTTCTATTTCGATAGTAAGGGTAGAACAACTCTCCCCAACGTGGGTAAGACGTTGGACTCCATATCAGCTCACATGGTTTATATCAGTTAGAAGAAAGTCTCAAAGTCTCAAAGTTCAAAGATTTCCAAAGCTCCCAAAATTTCTGAGTTTCAAAAGAAAAGAATGATAGAAAAGATTTAATAAGACTAAGTGTTATGACTCACTAGATTCACAAGTATGATTTGTTATGCATGATCTTATATTTCGATATTTTAGATAATCAAGCTTATGTGAGTCATATACATCCATATGCATTTACTTTCTAGTTATGATGATGTTTACTTATGCATTACACCCCCATATACTCAGTACATTTTCAAAGTGTTGATCCGCATATATGTCTATGTGCTATATTGTCTTATAATGTAGGTTCAGGTGCTCAGTACCAGTATCGTGAGTAGTTCGAGCATCTCTATCTATGCTTCCTCGGTTGGTGAATTCTCGTGATTCGAGGGCCTACTTCTTCAGATTTCCAGGTTTCATAGTAATTGAGTTATCATTTTCAATTTAGCCTGAGTCAATTGGGGGTCTGTCCCAATGGCTCTCTAGTTCTTTAGTAGTAGAGGCTTGTCGGACTACGAGTTTAATTACAGACTTTTAGTATTTGTTATTCAGACTGTACCTACAGTTTATTCAGTTCAATTTTTGATATAATAAAATATTATTTCTTGATTAGATTATCTTAAAGTAAGGTTCAGATCTAGTAGCGGGCTCAAAGGGTTAGCTTGAGGCTACTCGTAGTCTTGAGCACTGTATGACGTCTCGAGATTAGATTTTGGGTCGTTACAATAAGCTTATAGCTTAAAAATTGTTAGAACTGTTGGAAAATTTTTAAAAGCAATAGATTATTTGTTGAAATAAGAAATATACCAATTTGGATTAGTTATGAAGCACTATATCTTAGTGCAATTGGTGTACTCATGTATTTTGCAAATACTATAAGGTCTGATATAGCCTTTTCGATTAATTTGTTAGCAATGTATGGTTCTACTCCTATAAGAGACATCGAAATGAGATCAAACACATGATCTTATTTTATTCTAAAAATTGCAGTCCCGATCTTGTTGATTATGTTGATGCTGGGTATTTATTAATCCACATAAATCTCGGTCTCAAACATGAAATGTGTTCACATGTAGGGATACTGTCATATTTTGGAGATATAAAAAGTAGTCTATGTAGCCACTTCATCGAACTATGTTGAGATAATCGTTATTCATGAAGCAAATCGAGAATGTGTATGATTGAGGTCCATGATACATCTCATTTGAGAAAAATATGGTTTGAAATGTGACAATGTATCCATAATTTTATACGGAGATAATGCAACATGCATAGTACAGCTTAAGGGAGGATTCATAAAAGAAGTTAGAATAAAGCACACTTCATCAAAGCTTTTCCATATATATGAGTTCCAAAAGAAAGGTGATATTAACGTGCAACATATTTGTTCAAGTGATAATGTGGTTGATTTATTCACCAAGTCTCCTCCAACTGCAATTTTCAAAAAGATGGTACACAAAATTGGGATACAAAGGTTCAAGGATGTTCTCATTAGGAGGAGTTAATACGCGTTGTACGCTTTTTCCCTTAGGAGGCTTTGTCCCACTGGATTTTCCTTGTAAGGTTTTTAATGAGGCAGCCGAAATGCATATTATTAGAGATGTGTACTCTTTTTCCTTCACTAGATTTTTTTTCACTGAATTTTTTCTAGTAAGGTTTTAACGAGACACATTATCTATCAATTAAGCATTCAAGGGGGAGGGTTATAAATATATTACCATATATAATGAATGTCTACTTTACCATATATAGTGAATGTCCACTTATGAAAAAGTTATAAACCCCAAGGTTAGTTTTCCCCTATAAATAAAGGGGTTCTCCTTCATTGTAATTAACTCATCAAGAAACCTCTCAAGAGAAATAACAATTATTCTCTCTTCTCTCTCTATTCTTGTTATTCTTACTTTATATTTCATAACAGTTACATAATTACTCCTCTCCCAGCTATTTTAATATAACTAGTGAATATAGTCGCGCTTCGCGCGATCATAAAAAATAGATAAATATTCTTCTGTAAATTTAGTCTATATAAAAGAAATAAAAATATTACTAGTATTATTATGGTTATTGTCATTATTGTATATTAAATTGATAATTACAAATATAAGCTTTTTCATTGAAATTTCGTAAGTTAATTGGTTGTTCTGTTTAAAATATTCAAGTGTCATTTCTTTTTATATATTTATGTCTTTAGTTTCATGTTGCCCTTTAATATGTGTTATTTATTTGTGTCAAAAAAAATGTTATTTCACCTTAAAATGATTTTCATAGCATATAATTTTTTTTTAAATCTTTTGGATTATGTATTTGTTGGTAAGAACCCTAATATAACAAAGTTTTGCTAGATTTATGAACAAAAAAATATGTAATTAATTAAAAGATCACACTTTCTAAGGTGAAATTAACCATATAATTTTTTTCTAAAGCTCAAATATAAGCCCCTCGATTCCTCGATTCAGAGCGAGACTCTTATAGATAGATTTAAGAGTGCTACACATTTATGTCTTAAAAAGGGGAGAAGAACTATATTATCATCACAAAGTTTATTTAAGAAGAGAGAGAGAATGAAATTATTTTAGTAGAAAGAATCCTACCCATTTATGCAATGAAATAGATAAATAAATTGTTATTTCTCAGCTATTGCATTATAATTGACTAAAATTATCAAGTTCAAAGTAAATTTATAATTTAGATAGAAATACCTGAGTAATTTGAAGGTGTCATAAGATTGAAATTAAATAACTAAAGGTTATAAAAGGCTTGAAAGTTATGAATTTCACTATTACTAAAAATAAAAGTAAAAAGTAAATAGATAAGAAGAGATATGTAGAATTATTGGCCAAAGGAAGGTGTCACTGTTTTGATGTTCTCAAATATTCTTTAACAAAAATCATAGTTATAAATTTACCATAGACATTTATTTTATTTCGAAAAAAATTACAATTACTATTTATATCTTCTTTAGAACTGTCAATATGGGTTTGGCTCGTGAGGCTGGTCCAATCCAACCATTTAATTAAGGGAAAATTTTTAAAAGCAGTAACTATAGAACCTTAATTATAACTTTTATAACAACTGTTTCAAAATTACGAAAAATAGCAATATGTATTCTGTATTTGAGTAAAATATTGTTATATAAATAAATATACAAATATAGAATATGTTCCTAATTTAACTCTAGTCAGTTAGAGTTAAATAAGGAAAGAAACTATTCCTTAATTTATAATACATTTAATTATACGAATTCTTTAATTCATGGCATTTACTTAATTTTATAGATTCATTTTCCTTATATGACTCTTTTTTAATATCTGTCATTATTTTACAGTTAAAAATCAGATTGAAGTTGAAGAGCTTCTAAATTTCAAAAAAAAATAAAAAAATACTGCAATTACAGACATTGAAAAACGAATTTGATTTGTGTTTTTGAATTTCATCAAATATTTTGCATAATGTTTGATTAGCGTCTAAATTTCAAAAAAAAAAAAAAAAAAATCAACACCGCAATTGTATATGGATTTAATCAAATTTCGCCGCCATTGTTTTCTGCGAATCGATAAACGAACTAAAATTTGAGTTCGTATATGAACTCAAATTTTTTTCTGCAAATCCATACACTATAATTCAAAATTTGAGTTCGTATATGGATTCCATAAAATTTAGCAGTCATTATTTTCTGCAAATTCATATAAGAACTCAAATTTGAGTTTGTATATGAATTTCATCAAATTTAGCAACAATTGTTTTCTGCGAAATACTTTTTTCCCAACGTATCCGTACAAATTTGAATGTTATTCGTATTAGTTAAAAAATTGATTTTAATTGGTATGCGTTTAGCAGTTTCATTTTTTTAGATTGTATTTATATATTCATAATTTTTTTTAATTGTGTTTGACATGAACTTAATGATAACTTATGAGTTTATCTCAATCAGATTATTTGAGTTTAATTATATGTCATTGTTGCATTTGTATAATTAATAAAAATCATTATATTTTGTTTTGACAAGTTGTATATTATTATTTATTTTACAAATTTGACAAGATGAAATAGTATGTATTTGATAATTTCACAATTATACAAAAAATTATATTTCACTGTTATATGTTTTCAGCTATATGTATATATATAATATATATATGCAGTATGTATATGTGTTCAACTGTCATGTCCTTCAACGTGTATAAAACATGTGTACATTGAACTACCATTCATGAAAAAAACACATATAATATAATATGTATTAGCAATCATGATTTACTCTATAAATGTATAAGATCAACATGTTAACTGAATTTTTAGATGTGAAACATATTTAATTATTGTAATGTGTCATATACATTTTCTTACTACTAGATAGTTATTGGTTGTGCTGAACACGGCCCAACACATTGAATTTTGATATAATTTTTTATGAGAATCATACCACAACTTAAATAATCACAACTATTTGAGATCACAATGTTTTTAAATAATTACATATCTTCAATTTTACTTATAAGCTTAACTACACCACGAAAAAATATAATGTAATTGTGTAAAAGTAATATATCCACGTAAAATTAACATATCCGAAAAAATGTGATGTATTCGAAAGAATGTGATGTATTCGTATGGATTAAATCAGAAATTTTTAATAATTATGAAACACAAATTGAGAATATTTAGCTCTAAAAGGATTGACAATATTTATTCATACAACCTGTTGGCAGACAGATATATGAGTTGCCAAGTAAGTCCAATGTCAACCAATCAGCTTCTGTAAATCAACATTGCAACTTTAATGCCGATAAGGACGTGGAATAATAGCCATCTGAATGCAAGAAGACAAATTCCTCCCTTTACCATAGCAATTCATATTATGTTAAGCAACAAAAATAAACATGAGATATGACTTGATAAAGATTAAAAGAACAGCGCATAAAAAGAATGAAAAGCTGGATATTCTCATGCCTAGGTTATATAACGCCATTGTCCCTCCTCTGTTCCATGCACAGCTCAGAGAAAAATATAATCAATTTGGAAGTCTCTGAAGTGAACAATCCAACAGCAAGCCACTGTTTAAACCATAACGGGACTCTTGCATGTGACGTCATTTTCTAGACATCGTGTATTGCCACATCTTCACAATTTTAGGATGTGCCTACTATTTTTGACATAGTAATACATTATTCTCCTTCCCTCCTTGTTTTCTTTATCCTATTTCTTGCTATATGTGTTATTTTATTTAGTGGGTAATTATGCTCCAGATATTTGTTGATTTGTAATGGTTACTTCATAACCAGAGTAATACTGGAATGAATCAAGTTGATCCCACACCTCAATACTATTCTTATACACACTACCATACGATCCCTAACAGTAGTAATAAGACTACAAACAGGAAGACGGTGATACCTTCATCAATTCTTCCAGAAGCCGAGGTGCGAGTTCAAGCACGCGTTTGAAATCACGCTGTAAACTTGGAGACAAGGCTGCTGTTTCACGCGTTAATTGGGTTTGAAGCAACAATTCAGTCTGCAAGCAGAGAAGTACTTAAGGCCATATTCTTAAAGGGCAGTCCTGACAAGGTTTTTTGACCTCAGGAAAGAAAAAAAAGAGAGACCAATATCAAAGTTATTTATTCCACTATCCACAGGTATGTGTTTCATAACTGAATATAAAGTTCATAAATAACAAAATATTACAAGAGTTCCAGAAATATATGAATAAGAAGGTACCAAATGTTGGATCATACCTTGTTTACAACAGCAAAAGCAGCCTGTACTGATGTCATATCTTCATAAGGAATGGTTCCAGCCACCATTTCCCATAGAATGAGTCCAAAGCCATATACGTCAACTTTTCTGCCGTATGATTTTCTCTTGATCGTCTCTGGTACCATCCAACGGTAAGTGCTTGGGTCATCAGCCAGGAGATCACAGAATGCCTCCTCACAAGCAATTCCAAAGTCAGCAATTTTCAGGTGAAAATCCTCATTGATAAGAATATTCTCTGGTTTGAGGTCCCGATGAATAATGCCCTGCGAATGAATATATTCTACTCCACGAGCAATATCCATGGCAAGTGCCATCAATTTTTCCAGGGCTAGGGACTTATGCTCAAGCTTGTGGAGGTATGCTCTCAAACAACCCTCTGACAGATACTCCGTAACAACACAAAAAACTGGTGGTTGTTTGCATGCACGTATGAACTGCATTAAAGGGGTCATATGAACCAAATCACAAAGAAATTTTATAAGGACGACAAGTTACCTCAATTGCTCTACCGTCTAAAAATGGGGACTCTCTAGTTATAGAGGCAAATGAGGGAACTAACAGGGCTGTGAAACTTTTATAGTACGATAACCAGATACTACCGAACAATCAAATTACATTTAACACTTGAATCACAGATCAATCTACATTTCTAATCAAGCATTTGATCTTACAAGAAAACCTGTTGTCAGACTTGAGACATAAGCAAAACTTCTATCTTACACAACCCATTTCCCCAAACGGACACTCGAATCAAATGCACATTATCGATACATATCATTGCATCCTTTGACTGGCTGCTCGGGTTATGATTCCGTCTTCCGTGTTCCATGTTTTATTACGAATCTGTGTGCTTTCCTTTGCTTTCTCTGTTTTATATTACTTATGGGTGCCGTATTTATGATATGTAATCTGCTTCTGTGCTTTACTATGCTTTGCTATGTGTTTGTGTGGTATCTCGTGTCTTGAGCCGGGGGTCTATCGGAAACAGCCTTTCTACTTCATCAGAGGTAGAGGTATGGACTGCGTACATCTTACCCCCCCCCAGACCCCACTAGGTGGGAATACACTGGGTTTGTTGTTGTTGTTGTTGTTGTAGTTTCTGCACAGCGCCAGTAGATGTGATCCCGCAGGATGGGCGTTAGGTACTACTCTATGATTGTTACAAAAAGAGAAAAACAAACTCACCTTGGTAATGTACTTGATGACCCCTACAATTCTTGGGACTCGAGTTCGGGCTTTGACGGGTATTCAAGACCATGAAGAGCAGGTACAACAACAACAACAACAAACCATGAAGAGCAGGTATCCTTCTTAAATCTTCTTCTGAGTAAGCGGGGATGATCCAATAATGCTTGTCCAGGCTGAAAACCTGATGCATATAATTACAACCTTAGAGGGGAGAAATGAGATAGATTCACATACGACACAGATGAAGGTAATAATACCACAAACTCAATAAGGAACTTTAGCTAAAGAAGAAATCAAACAACTGTCCATGGGTTTGTGCAAGCTCCTGTCAAGATTTTAGCAATAGCTTCCACGGCCTCTACAGTATTTGCAAAGACCATGGATCGGAGCACTCCAGAATCTATGTAGAAGAGTAAACACTATAGGTAAATTCACTATGTCTACGCAAAAGAACTTGATAGCTGATAACAGCGCATACAACTACTTACAGGGGCCCTTGCTTTAACTTATCAAGCAGTCCGCATCCACACCAACCCCAGGGATAGATGAGTTCTCTTCACTGGCTATGAAAATAGCAACCACTCTGGATTTCAACTGGACAACCTTCCTTATTATTCAGCACCATGAGTTATCATCTGCCTAGCATTATCCATCTAGGCTAGTTCTTGGCATGTTTGAATCTCTCACGCATTTATGAAAATCTAAAACTACTTTTCCACTATTTTGTTTTAGAGATTGACCAGATCTATCAATATTCGTGACAGAAGCAAAGCCAGCGTCAAGCTCAAAGAGAATTGTTTGGGAAAAACCATTAACCAGAACCACTAGCATTTTGGCAGCCAATGTTAATTTACTAAAGCTGTTTAGAGTATTTTTTGCCATTCATTACAGAGTAAAGGCCCAAAACCATACATTATCTTTACTTTAGACACAAAATAATACATATTCTTTCAACTGGTGCACTAATAGTCCCTTTTGTTTAAAAAGTGATGCATTTTTAGTCATCACCCCAACACTGTTAATTGTTTTTAACATCAGTCAATTACCTTTCTATCACACTATTTTTTTCCCTCCAAAAAAAACCTCACCTGCAAAATGTTGCTAACAAGGGCTTGAATCAATTTGAGCCTTGAGATTTTCTGTGTCACTAGTCACTATGATTTTTATTTAGTCATAAGGGCATAAGTTCTTGGGGTTCTCATGAGCTCATGGACTGAATGCACAGTCAATGAGGGAGGAAAAAATATATTCCCATAAACACAAGAACTCCGAGATCAGACTCTTCACCAACAGCTGGCCGACAAGGACGAACCAAGTATATTTGGGTTGCACACCATAAGCAGTATAAGGAAGCAATTACCAACATCAGCTTGACAGAGTTGATAACTCGTAACTTGAGCAGTTTCAGTGGCTTCACACTGCAAGATAGCTGCGACCCAAAAATGACACGTTAACAACAGAGCAAGCAACTGAAACGAAAGTAAAATATCATTGACTAATCCATCAGTAAAACCTACTTTTATGATGATGTTCCTATCCCAGAATCTCTTCAAGTGGAACGTTTCACAAATATGACATTTAATCACCTCAAAGAAGTTAAATCGGAAGGTTTTGTAATCTAAAAGCCTGAGTTGCAGCATATAAAGCTTCTCTTAGCCAAAATCTTCGATGCTGATGAAAATTCTAACCAACCTCTACTAACCTACTGAAGAATCTGGCATCACCTACCATAGAAGTTGACGTCATCTTTTATCTTCATGAGTCTTCTCGGACCATGAAATTAATAGATTGAAACAATTGTTGATGCAGTGATCCAGAGAAGTCTAAATTGTTAATGCAGCGTCGATGCCTCAAGGCTTATTTGATGTGTTTTTGCATTGATTTCCCTTGCCTAATGGTGCTCGTGTTTACTTGATATGAACGTGAGGAGGCTGCTGTTAAAAAAATTCACAGTGTTGGGGTGATGACTAAAAATGCACTCACTTTTTAAACAAAAAGGACTATTAGTGCACCAGTTAAAACAATATGTATTATTTTGTGTCTAAAGTAAAGATAATGGATGATTTTGGGCCTTTACTCTTCATTTCATACCTACATTCAAATGCTCGAAGAACTCGAGTATTTCAAAAGGTATGGCCATATTGGCTACCTTTTACAGTAAGACCAGTAAGACCATTGCATCAGCTAGCAAATATAAGAATGGTGCCAATGTCATGTTGATTCACGAAATTCCATTAACAGTGGCACCAATATATTAATTTACTTGGCCTACATTTTTGCTTGCTTTTCTTTGAAAAAGCATAGGCGTATCTTCCCTTTGATCTAGGTAGATACACACAACTTTCTTTCTATGTAGAGGCCCTAACGCTCAAGTACTGGCTTCAAAATTAATCAACGATGTGAACTGGTCGTAAGATTATAAAATGACAATGCCAACAACTTTCTAATTTGTAGGAGAATATCAATTAAGTCAATATAATTTAAAGTGGTAAAGAGACTGAATCACATATGTTCTACCTCATAATCACGTATTCAAATCATCAAGTGTACATGGCTGACCAACATTCAGAAACAATAAAACAGGACAACAATGAAAATTTTAGCATTATTTTTGACTGGAACATGGTCCTTCAATATTTCTTTTACCCTTTCCGAATTTGACCTCGTGTCGTTCTTTTGGACTATCACGGATCTGCAGTTGAGCAGATAATACCTTCTACTGCATAGTCATGATCATCAAACAGGCTAAAACGCAGCAAAGGAGGATAGCCAACGCACTGCAATTGGACTCCTCACACTGTGAATTCCATCAGACCACACAATTGATCCAAGTGCCGAATCAAGACCCTTCACCTGCTCCAACCCAACACATCCACTACTGCTGCTAAAACTAATCTCGTATGACAAACTACTCATTTCCTCACTGAAACTGAGCTTACTTGGAGTCACCTTCGTCTCCACGGACGATGGTGCATTTACCTTTACCTCATACACCGTATTTGCATTTCTCCCCACATTTTTAACCACACTCTTGTATTTTACAACACTCTCGCTCATGAAAACAACCGAGAATGATGGATAATTCAATTCCACGTACTAAATTCAAAGACACAACAAATTTACCATCTTCTGTTGACAATTTTTTTTTTTTTTTTTTTTTCTTTTCTGCAGTTAAACTATATTTACACCAACAGTATTGAACTATGTGCAAAGAAAAAACAAATAGAAAGTGCAATATCATAAACTTCAAACAGTTGTTGAAAATAAAGATTTGAAATTAGAAAGAAAGAAAGAAGAACATTCAATGCCTATAGCAAATAGAACCTGCAGCTGACGCCCAAAATGATCTTCCAGCATTGAGCTGACGTTCTCTATCATCCCCATATGAAATGGAATCAGCGGAGATGCCCAAACTGTAACATACATAGAATCAACAGATAGTTCTTCCACGTCCAATCGCATCAGCCCACCTATATGAATTGAATATCCTACCTGTCCACATCAAATTATTAAGTCGTGAGATTTCAAAGTGGATGACACAAACTAAACTAAAGAAAGCAGGTTTTTCACGTGAAGTTCTGAGCATAAGCATAGGCAGAAACATCTGATGGGAGATAAGTGCAATAAAATGCTACATTTAAGTTGTCTATTCATATTTAGATTCTGTATCTAAGACTATACAAGCAACCAATAGTCAAATCTCCACAAGCATTTTACAGGTTAATAATCTAATCTCTGGTAATATTTTTCCTGGGCATAACTTACCATTACATTTTTTGTAATTCTCTGAAGTTCCACTCGCTTAACAAAAAATCTTTTTTATAAAATGGAAAAACGTAAGAGACTCTTCAGGATGAAATCTGAATCTTGTTCAGAATATCTCAAGATCCTGACTCTGTAATCGCTGCTAACAAAGACGGGAACAACTGGGACCTGACATTCAAAAGAAACATGCATGACCGGGAAGTGAATGAGTTGTTAGATCTTTTGGAAAGACTACAACAGTATCACATCAGTCCTCAGACAGTCGACAAGCTCAAATGGGGGTAATCATAGTGGGGGTGTCTACACAGTAAAGGAAGGTTACAATCAGTTGTGCTCTTGAAACCCCTTAATAGATAACTGACCCTGGAAACTCATTTGGAGGACCAAGCTACCTCTTAAGGTTGTTTGTTTCACTTGGACAGATCTATATGAGGCATCTATTACCCAAGAAAACCTAAAGAAAAGGAATTCCAACAAATCGATTACACTACAGCATAAAATGTGTGGATACATACCCAAATTGAGTATAAGTACTCAAACATAATAATATTGTACCTTTAGTCTCCTTTCGATCTCATTATCAGCCATTCGATCAAATCGATTACACTACAGCATCTACCACAAACAAAACGGAAGTTCCATGAAATGTGTGGATACATACCCAAACTGAGTATAAGTACTCAAACATAACAATATTGTACCTTTAGTCTTGTTTCGACCTCATTATCAGCCATTCCATCAAATCAAAGTGAATCTTTATTCCCGTTTACAGCTGAAGGTTCGTCCTGACCAGTAAATAATGTATTCTCAAATAACTATTCATAAATTTTCATTAACGGCGCAGAATTTTACCATCCATATTAGAGATAATCATGAAACTCTAATATCTGTCATTGAAGAAAAATGGGTACTTTTAGATATCATTCTCACTAACCTCTGAAATCAAATAGTTGCTAACGTTAGGAGGAGAAGGAACTTTCTTAATGTCATCTTCATATGTAACTTCAGATATACACTGTAATAGGCCTCCATCAAAATCTCTGCACAAAGTCAGACCAAGTAAGTAAAACTAATTTAGCTACAATCAGATAAATGAATCTAACTCTGAGAAAACCAAATCTAAATAATATCAGAAAAAATAAGTTGGACGACAAAGATTACTGGCACCAGATAATCCCTACGGCGTCCTAAAATCTTACTTGAAATAACCACCTCTGATATTGCAGGCTACATTTCTGGCAACACAAAGGACAGGAACGCCATAGCCGTTGAAACTCGTAATAGAAAATCGTAATCCCGTGAGGCATGTCCAGTTTTGTCATTCCAGCAACGGGAACACCATCGCCGTCTTTACAATCGAGTTCGACGACGTCGATTGGAACCTTCTCTTCCTTAGGCGGCATTGAAAAGGAATTGGAATTGAAGGAATTAGTGATCGATTGAATGGGAAAGGAAAGTTTCCAGAATTATCTTGAGAGGAGTAGATATTTTATTAAGTCAAAAGGCTGGAACATCTCAAAAATTATAGAAGAATTACTCTCAGTTAAACACTAATACAATTGGAGAAACTACAGCTACAATCTAAAGGAACTAAGTTTCACCCAAAAATCAGAGAACTATAATAACAAAGGATTTAAGGAAAAAGAATGAGAATAAGCATGTCTTCAAGGAATTAACAATTGTTACCTTTCCCAAAATTGAAGTTTACTCAACATAGGAGGAGTATTTCTTCACTACCAAAACCTCGAGCTAAATACGAATTCTGCAAGCAATTTATCAGATTTTGACAACATAAAAATCAAAACTTCATAAACCCGCAGGACCAAAATTATCGCCAAAACTTTATAAATCTTTTCACCCAAATCTAAAAATCGAAGGAAAAAACTAAAGATGAAGATAAAATGGAAGAAGCGAGACTTGACTCAAACTGAGATTTGTCTCTAATTGTTGAAGCAGAAATCAACCATGGTTACATTGGAGCAAAGCTATGGTTGTATTATTTTATTTTATCAATGAGACGAGCGACAGAAAGATGATTTGATAAAGAAGTGGAGAAATAATGGAGTATTCTAGAGTTTTGATGTAAGAGGATAGTAAAATAGCTGCTAGACATAATTACCATTTTGCTCTTGTATATTGGGTATCTTTACACAATTACCCTTGGTTGCCATTTCTATGTAGTATTAATATTAGAATCGTTTCCACCCTAAACTATACAAGAAAAGTGAAGTTACGCCTAAACTATACTTGTGATATATTACACACTTAAACTATAAAAAAAGTGATACTTTTTACATCATGTCAGGCACTATATCATTTGTATGTGGTATGGTGTTTTACACGCGCTGTCATGTCAGCGCCACGTCAGCATAATCCGAAAAATAATAAATTTATTATTTTCATAAATTTTTCTTTTTTATTTTAAATTTAATTTTTTTTCTTTTTCAGTGTCTAAAACCTTCATTGTTGTCAATGTTCAAAACCTCCATTACACCATATTCACCACCATAAATTTTATCCCACCAACAAAATTATCATAACAATTAATTTCTTCTAACATTGTTCTTCATTCGTAACCCATGGCTTTTCTTAAAAAAAAAATAAACTAAAACCTCCATTGTTGTCAATGTCCAAAACTTCTATTACACCATATTCACCATCATTGTTTTATTACTGTGGAGACCACTCGAGTTTCAACATTGTTTTCCCTGATTGGTCTTTTTGGGGTTGATAAATATCCTTATCTTTCCATGTTTAAAGTTAATGTTAAATAAAATTAATATCTGTTAGATTTGTATTATAAAATGGTTTGCTTTGGTACTAGTGCAGGTCACAACTCAACACGAGGTCATAGGAAGAATTGAAAAAAGAATTGCAGCAAAGTAATGAGCTAAATTGGTACTACATAAAGAAATCATAGTTGAATTGGAAGATGAATGAATTGGAAGGTGAAATTAGTTTCGATTTGATGGAGGTGGATGATGGGGTGTAAAGAAATTGCATGATTTAAGGGTGGGGTGGAGCTTGAGGATGGGGTGATGAAGAAGATATGTTGGTTGGGATAGGGTGGTGAAGAAGAAGATGATTTGGGAGTGGGGGAGGGGAGACGGATGCTGGGGCGGGGATGGAGTATTTTAATTTATTTATTTTTTTGCTTTATTTTTAAATTTTGACACGCTATTTTTTAATTAAATAATTATGTATTTTCCATTTCAGATCTAGGGAGTAAAATGTATCACTTTTTTATAGTTTAGGTGTGTAATAGGTCACTAGTATAGTTTAGGTGTGGCTTCGACTTTTCTTGTATAGTTTGGGGTGGAAACGATATCTTTTCCCTAATATTAGATGAGAATGTTTGTCTACCATTCAGATTATTCATTTATACTAGTTTAGGTGTACGCGCCTCGCACGTGTACCTCGTTTTATTGAGTTCAAACGTTACACTAAATAGGATATTTATTTAAACAATAAAGATGAATACAATAATTAAATTGAACATCTTTTGAAGAATTTATTTAATTAAACCTAACTTTATCAAAATGAATTCTCAAAGTCGATTGACATTCATCTACCACCTGTAACTGCAACAAAACAACACGATGATAGAGACATCAAAATAATATAATTAAATCTAACCATTTACATAAATTTTCTTAAAGCCGTCTGTAAACTATAACAAAATAATACGACGATTGAGATAGCAAAATAATATAACTAAACTTTACCTTTACACACAAAAAAATTTCTCAAAACAAAGATATAAAAACAATATAATTAAACCTAACCTTTACCTAAAAAAAATCCTCAAAGCCGACTGTCATTCATCTAACACCTGTAAATTCATCTACGGCCTATAAAACAAATAATACAATAGTGATCACAAAGCTTCAGTTTTGATGAAAGTAATTCTTGTCTAAGCGAAAATTTTGACACTAAAGGATAACTTGAATGAAAACAAAGAAGATATATATATATACACACACGTTAAATTCTATTATGTTAACAAAAATAGTGAAGAAGTTGAGAGTTAAAAAATTAAGCATCTACCAATCTAAACATGCAACCAAATCAAGTTAGATGAGCATCAGTCATATTTTTTAAATAAGTAAACCAGTTTTTTCTCTAGTTTAACGTGCATCTTAATATTTATAGAAATATTTTCTCAATAGAGGAGTCTATATATGAGTCCTAAGGTTGTCCCATATATTTCTTTTTTCTTTTCCTTTAATATCATAGCAATCAAATTTTAGTAGTCATATTTCTTTTTCCTTTTCCTTTTATATTACAATAATCAAATTTTGATGGAAAATTGGGAACAAAAAAATGAGGCGTGAGTCATATTTCTTTTCCTTAGATGAATTGTTAATAAATAAAGTTGTTATCAAATATTATTACTATTTTTTTTAGTTTTGATTAGAGGTGGGCGTTCTGTACTTCGATTCGATTCGGTTTTTTTATTTGGTTTTTTCGATTTTCGATTTGAAATTATAAGAATCGAAAACCGAACCAAATTTGTTCGGTTCAGTTTATATAATTTTCGGTTCGATTTTATTGCGGTTTAATAATTTTGATTTTTTGATTTTTCGATTTTGGGCCTGTTTAATGGGCTACGTTATATTTACAAATTGGGCTACTGGGCAGCCAGACAGGTATAAAACTAATAAGTAATAACACTAGTTTACAAATTGAAGGAATGGAGATGATTAGGTAAATACAAAAAAGGAAATATGTACATGGACAAATTAGTGTAATATAGATATATTAATTTAATGAAAGGAAATTTGCCTTCTGGAATGAAATCAATTTACTGATTTAGGGCCTTTTGGAATATATATTAATTTAATAATATAGATATATTAGTGTGTATTATTATATTATATAAAGGGCCCTCCTAAAAGTTAAATATATATTATTATATTATATATATTATATAATTAAAAATGTATATTAAAAGTTTTGGTTTAAACAGAAAAATCGAATTATGTGAACCTAAAACCCGTAACCCAAATCGAAATACCAATTTTTTTTTAAGAAAAACCAAATCCGAACCGAAAAATAAAAAAATAAATTGATTCGGTTCGATTCGGTATTTCAGCTTTTCAGTATTTATGCCCACCCCTAGTTTTGATGGAAATTATGATAAATTTTTTTTAATCATATTTTCTAAGATTCTTTGTGATGTATACAAGGAAAAAGAAAACTTACCAATATTAGTTTTCCATATATTTTTCTCTAACCATTTTTAGGACTTCTTAGTTTTAAATATTATAAATATGGTGATATATTAATTAAAGAAAATAAGTGAAAAGATGATTTTGTCTATTGCGAAAGTTTATAATGAAGGGTAAAAAGTTTAAATTACTTTTCTAAGGGTCTTCACACTTTTAATATATTATAGATATAGTTTATAGATGTATTTATTTACATATACAGGAAATATATTTTCTTTGACATATGGTGTGCCTGATTCAGAAAATGATGTATCTTGAACTTAGTTCTTTGAGAATCTGAAGGAGGCATATAATAGTCAAAGAAAACACATGTGTGTTGTTTCTGATTGTAATGGAAGCATCATAAAAGCTGTTGGTGATGTGTACAAAGATGTACCGAATTATGCATGTATGTGGCATCTATGAAAAAGTGAAAAAAATTATGAAAAGTCACATGATGCATTAATGGAGATGTATTTGAAGTCATATGTTTCACGTATTTGAATTTATTTACACTTAAAATTGTTGTATTTATTTACTGAACTTGCAAGTTATTTTAGTTCATTATGAATAAATGAATGTCATTGATTCTAATTATATATATTGATACAAATATATAGAGATAATACATCGAAACACTCCTAAACTTGTAGTCAAAACTTACTTTAGACCCTAAACTTGTATGTGAATTATTTACCC
>NC_061121.1:30340198-30386510 GCF_002878395.1 Capsicum annuum
TTCTTTACTTCTTCAACTTCTTCAACCCCTCCCCTCTCGTTCCCTTCCCCCCCCCCCCCCCCCCCAATCCCCCAACACATTGTTGGTGCATTATTTGTAAATTATCATCACAAGAAATAAGATTAAATTTGAAAGATCTTGGCTTATTCTCATCCAATTGTCAAATATGATTGAGACTTGCTAAAAAATTGATAAAATTCTTTAATGTGACATTGGAAGATCGGATACTCCATTTTTTTTCTTTTTTCACTCCACAGATCACTGTGCACACACACAGTGAGATTGAGAGTGAATGGAGGAGGCACACACATCACCAAAAAACATCCACCTTATCGGAAATCACCTACCTCATCGGAAAACACCATGATCGAGACTATATTTTTTTTCTCTTCATAATAGACACACCCATCATAATATATATAATTTTTGTGAATATAAAAAATTAAAATGAAATTGAAATTGAAGGGAGTCTCATTTATCTTTGTGGATATGAAAAATTGAAATGAAATTGAAATTGAAAAGCATCTATGAACTTGAAGATGAATTTGAAACTTGGGGGTTATTTGGAATTTGAAAACTTCCTTTCCATATGAGGAGGAAGGAGACATAAGAGGGGGGTGGGGGGGGCGGCAGTTGCAGGGGGATGAAGAAGAAAGCCCACAAGAGGGGGTGCGGGGGTGGATGGATCCCTAGCTTTGAGATTAACTGTCGTTTACTCTCATTCGCGAGCTCTTCACTGTACACCATTGTAGTGTTTTCTTGTTGTGAATAAGAGAAAACAGGTTATGAAGAAGAAGAAAAATTCAAGGGGGGAGGTATTTTATTTTTTAATATATATATATATATATATATATATATATATATATAGTACATATATGTGTGGGATTATTATTTTTAAAAAAAATTATAATTTATTATGTGGAAATGACATGGCACTGATGTGGCACTGATTTGGCAATGACATGGTGCGTGTGTAGTGCACTCTCCGTTGTGAGAGTGGGCTTGTGATTTTGAGATTGAAATTAATTCACTTAAAAGTTGTTAAGGGGGTTAAATAATTGTCATACAAGTTTATGGTCTAAAGTAAGTTTTGGCTACAAGTTTGGGGGTGTTTCGATGTATTATCTCCAAATATATATGTATTTTTAGTTTTATTATGTATAGTTCTACGAAAACTACATATGCAAACATTAATAATCTGAAAAATAACATATAGAAACTTATACAATACATATGCACATATGTAAGAACCCAAGCATAACTGAAAATACATATGCATATCTATGAATACATATTCAATCATATAAATTCATATGCAGAACTAGAAAATAAATATGCATCCATATAAATACATGTATATAACTGAAAAAAATACATATGCATAATTGCATATGTCTAACAGAAAAATAAAACTAATCATAAAACATAAAACTAACCACGAAACATTCAATGTAAGTTGATTCAGTATCAATAATCAAAATTTGTACATCTATATATGTACAATAAATGTGATATTAAACATAAAACGAAAATTGAAAACATTATTTTAAATATATTCAACGTCATTATATTTATAATTAATAAATGTACCAACAGAACCAATAAAAAAATATAATAACATGGAATATACATATATAAATCTAAAACTACATATATATATATTTAGTTTTATATATGGATAATTCTACGTAAACTACATATGCAAACATTAAAAATCTAAAAATAATACATATAAAGAACTATAAAATACATATGCACGTCTTTAAAAAATCTAAGCTTAACTAAAAATACATATGCATATCTATAATTACATATTCAGTAATATAAATACATATGCAAAAATATAAAATACATATGCATCCTTATAAATACATATGCATCCTTATAAAATATATATATGTATAACGGCATATGTCTAACGACAACATAAAACTAACAACGAAACATTCAATTTAAGTTGATTCAACATCAATAATCAAAATATAACTGTCAAGTTCTACAAAATTTTCAACATTCAACGTGAAAGTAATATGCAAAATTTAAGAACTATTAAAATACGTCTTTTTCCATCTAAATTTAACTGTTCTCAAAAATAAAATATTCAAAAATAAACATCAAATTTCAAGAACTTCAGTGTCTTCTTTTATCCCAATTTTCCTAGGAGGCCTCATTGGTGCTTCATCGTCACTTTATGCCTTATCTTTTTCTTTTCTCGAACCATAATCCCACAAAAGTGAAGCATATCTTATGCGAAGAAGGTCTGAATCAAAGACAACATAAGGAACATCTTC
Source organism: Capsicum annuum (assembly GCF_002878395.1). Taxonomy (NCBI): domain Eukaryota; kingdom Viridiplantae; phylum Streptophyta; class Magnoliopsida; order Solanales; family Solanaceae; genus Capsicum; species Capsicum annuum. The sequence continues at coordinate 30,342,490 of NC_061121.1, forward strand.
ACCATAAGTAAGGATCTCACCATATGTTACCATATACAATCCACAATTTCTGCAAATACATTTAGCAATAAAAATCTGTTAAAAAATGAATATACACTGTTATACATATAATATGTATATTCAGTACTTACAAGTTGCCCACTTGATTGTTGAGGCAAATCATTCGTAAAACAAACATCAAATAGATCCAACTTATCTTTATCTTTATAATATGGATGATTCTCAATATCAATACACTTTTTTCATAGAAATTACAGGCCATGAGACATAAAGGTATAACCTCTGCTAACTTTTCAATTTCGACAAGCACAACAGCATCATGACAAGCAGAGGAAATGAATCATATATGTATTTTCAAATACATTAAAAAATATAATTACATATCTAAAAGGTGCCACATATGTATTTTCTACGTACCAAATAATGAATAACAAATACAACTGCGAATCACATACAAATCTTAGCAGTAACAAATATAAATACATATCTAAACGGTACCAAATACACATAACAACATTACCAAATACAAATTACATATCTTAACAGTAACAAAAATACATATCATAGTCATAATGAATAACAAATACAACTGCATATCAAATACAAATCTTAACAGTAACAAATACAAATATATATCGAAACGGTAACAAAAAATTTCATATAATTCCTAAATACAAAATACATATCTTAAAAGTAACAAATACATATCTTCACATTAGCAACTACAATTTAATATCTTAACAGTAACTCAAAATAAGTACACAACTTATCAAATGTATATATAAAATACATATATGCACATATTCTCTATAAACTATAAAAATACAAATACAAAAATACCTTCCATTAATCGGTCATTAACATCTTCCTAGTATGTATCAAAGTCCTCCAAAATCTCGTCACCCAAATTCTCATTTTCCTTTGCACCTTTAACCATTCGCTCAAACCCACCATTCGTCAGTCACTCGAGATCATCCTGACCACGTGATTTTATATCATTTTTATTTTTCACAGTTTCATTCTCTAACATCTCTAAACAACCAATATCATAACAAAAACATATCTGCATATAATATTACCCAGTATTAGAAAACCCACTTAAAACTCAAAACAGAAAAATCACAAATTAAGCTGGAAAAAAAAAATCAGTTTCATCAAAGCAACCACCAAACAAATATACCTTTAATGAAATATACAATGACAAGAAATCAACCAAAAAAAATGTTTAAAACAAATCAAAAACCAAAATAAAAATTCACTTCACAAAAGTCGTCATTAAACAAGTACCTCTCACCATAGTAAATATTTTCAACTACTACGATGTGCATGTTTTACCATTATCACATAACTCCAGAAATTTAAACACAAAAAAAATCAGAAAAAAATCAAAAAGCAGAAGAAGATTAAAAAATGACGAAAATAAATTACAAAAAAGAAGTTATATGAAAAAAATAACATGCATTAACTATAAAATCAACTTACCTTAATTGATGGAGAACAATGTTTATTCGAAAATTGAGAGGAAATAGCGGAATTTGAAAAAAAAAAAAAATCAAAGGAAACATTATAGTGGAGGGAGATGAAATAGGAAAAGTGGCTTGAAAATAGATAAAGGTAAAATAAAGGGTGGCAACAAGCACTTTTAAATAAAAATGATAAAATATTGTTAGTTTTGCTATAAGTTATAATTTTGAGAAATTGTTGCTATTATTTGTAATTAATGTCTTAAGTATGTTAGTTTATGTAATTTTTCCTTAATTAAGTGGGATTGGGCTGAGTTTTTTCAGCCCATTTAAAAATGAGCTTTATAAGCTCAGCTTCACTTGGCCCGTCGGCCTCAGATGCCTAACCCGTCAGCCTCAGAGGTCAGCCCATGAGGTTGGGACATTAAAACTAATTATTTTAAGGAAAAGTTACCTAAATAAACAACATAAGTTTCTAAACTTCTAAAATTCCCCCCACTTCTAAAAAATTACTTAAATCCCAACATTTCATACTTTTTGGTAAAGTTGAGATACAAGTTAAAACCTACAACTAAGAAATAGATTCTTTACCAAAAATAACTCATTTTCTCCTTTTTGTATGCCTTAATTCAAGCAAAAGTTTCTATCCAACTCTTCCAACATTAATGGCTACATTAACACCAAACTTTTGGTCACAATTTTCTCTTCTTCTTCTTCTTCACATTTTTTAATTAAGGTATTTTTTCTCCTAAATTCATCTTCACTTTCTTCTTATTATGTTCAATGGTTTTTCTCAAAAATTAAATTAAACAACATCATATCCCTTTAGCTCACCCAATTAATCATTTGGAGTTTCGTGTTAAAGATGATGTTTTTGGTGCTCGAGTTATGGGTAAAACTACTAATTTGGACAAAAAAATTGTCCATGGTGAGGTTATTTTCGGCTAGTTTTCCGTTATCGATACTTCAGGTAAACCTTTTAATCCAATAATATTTTGCTGCGAGAAGCAAAAAATAAATTGAAACCTCCGACAAAGTCATATCTGAAAAATATCTAGAACCTCCGGCATGTTCAGATCTGGAAAATAATTGATCGTGATTAGAGGTGTTCATGGGTCGGTTTGGATCGGTTACTGGTTAAAATCATAACCACACCAACTTAGTCGGTTTTTAAATTTCTAAAACCAAATCAAACCAAATAAAAAAATAACCATCTGTTTAGTTCGGCTTGGTTCGGTTTATTCGGTTATTGACACCTCATAATTCAAACGTTTGGTTATGCCACAAAAGCAACATAGAATTTATATGAAGTAAAACTGGTTTGCATACCCATCAGTCATCACTGCACATGTAGTTAACTTATATGAACATAAATTTTCAGCACTATAACAGCTGAATTTTTAGCCAAAATACAATAAAAAACAGCACTACAACAGCTGAATTTTCAGCCAAAATCATCAACCAAAAACATCAACTAAAGTCTATTTAAACCATTGAAAGAAAGACATTACAATAGTTGAATTTTCAACAAAAACATCAACAAAAAAATCCAACAAAAATAGCACTACAATAGTTGAATTTCCAGGAAAAACATCAATCAAAATCTAACAAGAACAACACCTAAGTTGAAGCCACTTTTTAGCAAAAATAGCAGCTGAATTCCAACAAACACACCATCCAAATAACAGTCACTTTAAGTACAAACAACAATTAAATTTCAGCAAAATGACCAACCAACTTCCAGCATATTCTTTATCTTGATCTCCAAAGTCCAAACTAATCAATGCTCAAAGTAGAGTCTGAATATTCTGAATTTTTTTTATCATATTACACATTAAAATGTCTATTTACATGAATATGATCTAACTTTTTTTAGGAAAAAAACAGAGGAAAAGAAGATAAGTAAGGATTTTTATTATGGCGTCACATTTTAAAAATAAAAAAAAATGAAAAAATGAATCAGTAAGTTATAGTTGTTAGTACCTTTTTCAGTTGTTTTAAGCTATTGAATTTCATCTAAAAGATCTTCAATCTTGCACTCTTTAGATGTTGAAGATAACCATTGTTGACCACAAATAAGAGCTTCAGCAGTCTTTGGTGACAAAGAACTTCGATAACAATCAAGAATTCGACCACCGGTGCTAAAAACTAATTCTGAAGCAACATTAGACGTAGGAATAGGAAGCACATCTCTTGCAATTCGAAAAAAAATTAGATATTTTTCGGATGAAGCTTTCCACCAAGATAAAATATTGAAATCCTTAATTTTTTCCACATCATCCTTCAAATACTTGTCAAGATCAGATTTATCATCAACATTATTCTTTTTTTCAAGATATTTCTCCCATTGTGATTGCCACATATTAGAACTATTCATTGCATCAATTCCACTATTCACACTAGTTTGATCTCCAATACTTTCACAAGAAGTTCCAGAAATAGAACTCTTGTAATGAGCATACAAGTTAGTTAAAGTATCTCACACTTTATCAGACTTAGTACATTCCTCCACAGAATTATAATATTTCTTAAAAAGAAACTCAACATACTTTATTTTGTAGCGAGGATCCAACACAACGACAACAAACAACAATATATTCATATCACTAAAATCACCCCAATATTTATCAAACTTGACTTTCATCTTCTTAACCATATCAATTAAAATAAAATCATCGCATTTTGAATAGTTGACAATTATGCTTTGAAGATTAAAAAGCTCATGAAAGAAAGCATTTGAAGTAACTTGCAAAGTACTGGAAAACTTCAATGTGGTTTGATAGAAAATCTTCAAAAACTTAAGAAAGATATTCACATCCTTCCAATCTTTCGAAGAAGGGTATTCTATCTTTCCTTTCGAGTCAAGACAATATTTAATATACTTATGATCATCAATATTCATTCTTGAAAATGCCTTTTCAAATTTGACAGCAGTATTTAACATTAAATATGTATAGTTCCACCTTGTCTCAACATCTAAACTCAAAAGTCCATTAGTGTCAAGTTTAACCTTCTCAACATATGACTTGAAAGAAGCAGCTCTTGTACTAGAAGATTTAACATATTTCACAACATTTCTTACTCGAGAAATGGATTCATTTTGCTCACTCAATCCTTCTTTTACAATCAAGTTTAGGATGTGAGCATTGCACTGAACATGTAAAAAATTATTTCTCATTATAACACCTTTCCAATCACCAATTTTTTCTTTCAAATGTGTGATTGCTACATCATTAGCCGAGGCATTATCAAGTGTCACTGTAAATAGATTTTCAATTCCCCAATCTAACAAATAAGATTCAATAGCGGATGCAATGGTCTCACCCTTGTGATCTGGAGTTTGAAAAAAATTTAAATTTTTTTTTGCAACTTTCAATCATCATCAATCCAATGGGCAGTGATTACCATATACGTAAAATTTTGAAGTGAAGTCCGCGTATCACTAGTAATACAAACACGCTGCCCTTTAATAATTCTTTTAAACTTTTGTTTCTCTTCTTGATAAATTCTTAAACATTGTCGAGCAACAGTAATTCGAGAAGGCAAATCATAATTAGGCAAAATAAGCGATATTAGTCTCTTAAATCCTTCATGCTCAACGACTCTAAAAGGTTGTTCATCAATTATAACAAACTCAACAATAGCTCTCTTAACTTCAGCAACATTATAAACAAGCTTCTCAAAACCTGCCTGCCCCCCTCCTTTAATTGGTTTGAGAGTTGTTTGCTTTCTATCAACAAACTTGAAAGGATATTTCGGACACTTAGATTGTAAATGGTCCCAAAGATTAGAAGTTCCATTTTTACTAGCATAAGAAAAGTCTTTGAAGCAATACTTACATTTTGTCCTCAATTGACCCACTTTATTAGTAATCTCTTAATAATGATTTCAAACTTCTGATGTTTTTCTACCATTGCCGTCGAGGCTGGAATCTCGAAAACATGAAGTTGTTCTTTTCTATTTTTTTGGAGGATTGAGTATTGAAGTAATATTTGAAACACAACCATGTTCTTGAGTTGCATAAGGTGCTAGTGTTGAAGTTTCTTTTACTTGAGGTTGAGCCTCCAAATCTTCAACATCATCTATTGCCATTTGAAATTCAAACAGAAAAAATCAGTAAAAAAACTTAATTTTTATGTCATGCACACTTTTAAATTCTTGTATAAAATTAAAATTAGTTAAGATAGTTAAAATAAAAAAAATAGAAACATAAAAAATTACCTTTCAAAATATTAATAATCTTGTATTTGAAGCTTTCACTTATCAAGATTCAATCTTTACATTTACTTTTTACTTATGAGGTGAAAATTTGAAAAAAAAAATATACGCAGAAGAATTTTTAAGAATAGAAGAAGAAGTTGCTGGGTGTTCTTGAAGAACAGAAGAAAGTAGGCACAACTTTGGCCTTTGTGAAATTTTTTTGTTGAAAATAAAATAAAATAGGGTTAGCACTTAGTAAATAACACTTATAAATTATAGTAGTCAATAGGTAATATAATAATTGGATAATTGGGCTTGGGTTAGGACTTAGAACTTTAAACAATGGGATTGGGCTTAAAGTTGGTTGGGCTTAAAATTTTTTAGAAAACTTAGTAAAATTTCAGATTAAGATTAAATGTATAAAATATATATCCTTTATTTATAAATAATATATAAATAATATATAAATAATTATAATATATATATATATATATATATATATATATATTATCGGTTTGATTTGGTTGTTTTCACGTTTGTTTTTAAGTAAAACCATAACCAAACCAAATAGTGTCGGTTTTAAAAATTTAAAACCAAACCTAACCAAATGTCGTTTTTTTAAATCGGTTTGGTTTGGATCGTGGTTCGGTTTGATTTTTAACCAAACCATGAACACCCCTAATCGTGATACATATTTATATATTTGTGATACGTTTTTTCAATTTCTTGTATATTTAATTTTTTTTATATGTATCTAATATTTTGGAAGTATTATTTAAATTAACTCAACAATAGATACATGTTTACAACCTCATAGATATATTTTCTCTTATCTTGTATCACTGTTTCACTGTTTATGAATAGTATATATCTCGTATTGTTTAACATTTATTGATTTAAGCATATCAATAGATACATGTATTTTAACCAAGATACATATTTGTATTATCTTGTATCCATTATATTATGTTCATACAGTTTTTCTATATATTGTTCTGTGTTATTGTAGAGTTATTGCATCTAATGTTATTTTTTCAATTTGATGTTTTTTTAGGTTTCATTCTGAGTGAAATATGTTACCGGGATAGCACAACACGATAGTGGAAGTTTGTAAGTATTACATTACCTTTTCATTGTTTTCATTATCTTATACAAGTACATATATATTTTTAATTCAATTAGTAATTGCTATGTAAGAATTGTTATGTATTTGTAGCTGTTTATGCCGAGTACCTGAGCAAGGGATTAGGCATTCCCTCATCGGGTATTGATGCTCAATACCATCGCATGAGATATGCCACTCTTTTGTGCAAGTATGACTCTGTAAAGGCGAAAAAAGGATACTTTAGTGAGAATGACGATCCACCAAGGCCACGGAGTAGCTTCACACAAAAAGAAAAAGTATTTGCTTTGCATATTGAGTAGTTGTTTGCTTGTTGGCTAGTTGACTGTTATCTAGTTTGACGATGTTAGTACATGTTGTTATTATTTTTTTAGATGTTTTTCAACATCATGGATTTTACCTTATCACCAATGATTGTCATATGGCTATTCCAAATTATGATATATTATTATTTTGTTGTACGTTTTTGTTACACTTTACAAAGTCATCATATTTAACATTTTTGTTACATTGTATTAGATACATATTTATAACTATACGTATCAAGTTTATTGAAACATATATAACTAAGTCCAATAATGAAAGTAACTAACACAACATTACATTATGCAACATAACGATACATCGTACAATTAAATCTCATATTCAATCATAACATAATTTTCTTTTTCTTTTTTTTTTCTTTGCAAGTCATTTTATCTCTAAATTGAATAACAACTTCGAGATAAACATAATTGTTCATACGCTTCATACTGCTCAAAAAATATATTTTTCAATAGATACAAATTTTTTACGATTGTATCAATTGTTAATTACGTAATGATAGTCTTGTGCAATATGTAAGCAATTTATCAATGAACGTTCAGATAAATTTGTTTATCTCATTTAGTTATTTTGAATTAAATATTGAATTCACAAATACATAAGAAATTCATTAAGCTTCTTAATGTGAATGTTTTTTTATTTTTCAGTAGATACATTTTTTTTATTTTTATATGTATCTAATGTTTTGGAATTATTATTCAAATTAACACAACAATAGATACATGTTACAATCTTATAGATACATTTTCTCTTATTTTGGATTACTACTTCACTGTTTATGAATTATATGTATCCCGTACTGTTTAACATTTATTGATTTAAGCATATCAATAGATACATGTATTTCAACCAAGATACATATTTATATTATCTTGTATCTATAATATTATGTTCATACAATTTTTCTATATATTGATCTGTGTTATATTTTTGGCTTAAACATGAAAACAACTTTGTATTTTTGGCTAAATTCAATCAACAAGAGATAAAATATTTGGCTTTAAAATTGAAACAATGATGAATTACACAATTTGACCGACTATAATCCAATAAACTAAAAACGAGTAATTTGACAAATTAAAACTAATAATTTGACCCACAAACTTAAAACTTAAAATTCTAAGAAAGAAACTTAAAATTCAGATTATAAACGAGTTGACAAACAAATCATGAGTACATCTCTTGATTATAATCTGACTTTTTAATCTGTATTCATGAAGGATGAATTGCATACATTGTGACAGCCGACAGTGAAATAGCTAGTGAGGAAAAATCTTTATCGGCTTTTCTTGAGATAGCGATTGAGATCAACATTGGTAAATCTCCGACTACAATCATCAATCTTGTATTCTTCGTGCTTGATATCAGACAGCCAAACACTGAAATGTACTAATAAGGCGCGATATTCATTATAACTAATCATCGAAAAAAAGAGAAGAAGAACAACAAATAATAGAGAAGAAGAGATAACGAATTGAGATCGACACTAGTACATCTCCGACTACAACCACCAATCTTGTATTCTTCGTGCTTGACATCAGACAATCAAACACCGGAACGTACTAATAAGACGCGATATCATTATTACGAATTATCGAAAAAAAAGAACAACAAATAACAGAGAAGAAGGAATAACGAATTCTTTTTCAAGAATAATGAATTTCCTTTCTTTTGAATGAACACATTAGAACTATTTATTCATTTCAAATAACCAAAAAAAATTAACAAATCAGAAAAAAAATGGGCATCTGAAATTTTTGAAGAAGCCATGAAAATTTTTGGGTATTTCCAAACAAATTATGAATTAGAATGATGGAATAATAAGATAATTGTCATAAATCGTGGGATTTAATTTTATTTTAACCATAATTAGTTAGATTAATTGCACTTTTAATCCTAATTAATCTACTACATCCCTTAAAAAGTGCAAGTTTGTTTACTTCAAACATGTATCCCTTATATGTATCTAAGTTAATTAACATGTATCATCAATGGCCAAATGTTGAGATTTTACAAGATTTTTTAAAAAGTTGGGACATTTAGTAATTTCTAGTAAACATGTCGTTATATATGTAATTTTTACTTATTTAAATTTTTTAAGTTGGTCATTTATTTATTAGGAATTAGAATTTTGTCAATCTTTTCTAACTAGCTACTTATTTTTTTATCCATTTTTTGGTTGATACTAATTTTTTGAAAGTTCTTAGTGTGTGTTTAAAATGACTGGTAAGTTGCTTTTAGTTGTGAACTTCAAAAAGTTGTTTTTACTCGTGATGGTTTAGTAGTTGTTGCCTTTGCATAATGCAATATTCTGTTATTTAAATTTAGGCTCTCTTCTGTCATAATCTTGCTTCTTTTATGTAGATACTTTGTGTATATCTATATTTATTATCTTAACCATATTAGAATTTTTCTATGGAATTTGTAGGTAATCATCATTCTTTGCTTATTACAGTAAATGTCATGAGCTAATTACAACTAAGGAATTATTTGGTGTGAGGTATAAGGGATAAATAGTCCGAGATAAAATGAAGGACTATTTTATCTTATGTTTGTTGTGAGGTATTAGTTAGTACCGATATTATTTATCACACCATTTACACTATAGTGATGAGATAAATTATCCGTATACATAATGGAATAACTAATTCTGAGAATAATTATCCCAACATAACTCTTTCCCAACCTAACAACCCTTCAAGGTATTAGTAAGATGCCTATAACATACTAAAAACTAGTATGGGACATATTAAAGTAAAACCATAAAAGTTGGTGATAGTTTAGTACTTACAATATTTTTATTTATCATGTTTCGGATTGCTTTTATTTTTTCTGAAGGGTCAACCCGCGGCCCGCTTAGGGCTGGGTTGGACCACTATTTTAAAGGCCCTATAGTTAAAAGGGCTAGCCAGTTCTAGCCCATTTAATTCTCTAGCCCGCTAGGGTTGGGTTGGGCCAGCCCATTTTGACAGCTCTAATCTTCTTACATAATTTTTGAAACTTCATCTCTATTTTATGGAGATTATTTTTATTTTTCACATACTTAACTCTTTGTTCTTAATTGTATAATAGTTGATATATATTATAGCTTCTCCTATTTTAATATATCACAAAAAAAAAAAGATAAATGAGAAAATTGAAAAAATAAATAAAGAATGCTACAAATAAATTGTAGATAAATATATTAAATAAATTATATTTTTCATCATTAATCCTCATAACTATTGCTTTTACTTTGTTTTAGGAAGGACAAGACCAAAGGAATATAAGAAAAATTGAGAGATTTGAGCATAGTAATTATAATTATAGAAATTAACAATGAAGGAGACAAACAAGACAATATAACCTTAAATATATGCAAATTTTAATGTGAAAAATAAGAAAAAAGAATGTCAAAATCTGAGATAAAAGATAAATTAATTCCCTCCATTTTTAAGCCTTTTAAGGATGTCTTTGTAACTCATGGAATGGAAATGTCCACAAACAAATTAGAAGTAGTAAGAAAATATATTTAATATTTTTTTCATAAATGAATGTTGAACATTTAATAGAAATAAATAACACTTTGTGTTTTTGTAGAATTAACTTTTTTCTCCTTAAGAATATATTTAGTTTTTAATTTAAAAATATAACAAAAAGCTAAAAAATGATTTTTTTAAAAATAAATACTAATGTCAGTCATAGGAAAGTGTCATCTCACTTCTTCTATCCCTATCTTTATTATATAGATTTTGATTAGATAGTTAAACTTTTTTTTTTTCTAAAATTTCTTATAACCTGTTTGGCTAAGTTTATAAAATCAGCTTATTTTGAGAAGTGTTTTTTTTTTTAAAGTATTTTTCAAAAAAGTACTATTGGTGTGAAACAATTGGTGTTTGGCCCCTAAATTTTAAAAAACACTTTTGAGTAGCAATTAGTATTTGATTAAATTTTTTCAAAGTGCTTTTAAGTGTGTTTTTCTCAGAAGTGCTTTTTTTTAAAATACTTTTAGAGAGAAGTTATTTTTTTTAACCAATGAAAAACTGTTTCTACTACTCCCCAGAAGTATTTAGTAGGCTTTGGCCATAGGCCATAAATATTATTCATAATATTTCGGAATATGTTCACTTTATTCTGGAATACTTGTTTGGCCATGGCAATTAAAAGCATATTTCAAAATATGTTTTCACAATTTTTGATTTTTGAAAAACACCTCTTGAGGTGATTTTCACTTTTTTTGTACACAATTTTTTCTCACTTTAGAAAAAAAGTACATCCAAAGTCTAAAATATTTTTTGAACATACTACAACCAAACATAGCTCCAATTTTATTTTTAACTTCAAAAATATCAAATAAAGTTAATACATTTTTTTTATTTTCATGGTCAAATGGGTCCTTATTTTCTGCCAAAAATTTAACCAAACACCTCAGGTTTTTAAAATCAATACTTTTGAGAAAAGATAAATAATTTTTTTAAAAAATAAGCTTGACCAAACGGACAGTGAAAGATAAATAAAAGCAAAATAGAAAAAACTAAAATAGAGTGTGTGAGGAAAAAGAAAAATAAATAACGAAGCAAGTTTTATTTATGTTCCCCTTATTTTTTTCTCTTTCGATTATTTGACTATCACTGTTCTTCTTTTTCTTTCCTCTTAGATTCCTCAATCACCTCCTTCCCTTTTTTTTTAATCACCTCCCTCCTGTAGTACAACGTATGTTCCTAAAACAGAATCATATTTCCAAAAGCAGAATCATATTAATTACTTCTCTTTTCCTAAAATACACGATAATGAATTTAAATACTTGAGGATACATAATTACGAATTTTTGTATTGATTGAATCTTAAATTAAAAGGGGTGACTTTTCACAAGCAGTATTTAAACTGAATATATATGTCTAAAGTCTCTGGATTAGGAAAAATTATTGATTAACTTTGACTTTATTAAAAATATGAAAAAAGAAGAAACAAACAATCAATTGCCTTGTGTGAAAAAAGAAGTAAGAGATATGAGTAATATAAAATATCAAAAACAATACTCTAACCATAATTATAAAATATACTATATTTATACGAGTTGGAGTTTAAATACTTCAATACTTTTTTCATGAACAGTCCAGGAAGTAAAACCCATGTTTGTCAAATTTTTGTATTTTAAGAGCAAAAACTTTTCCAATTAACTACTATTTTTTACCTTTTAAATTTATAGGTTAGTTCACATAGTTCTAATCATATATTTTCACTTGTTCTTTAATGCATTTTCCACATTGGCTAGAATTTACTGATACAAAGTCTTCTAAGCACCTGGTATAGTACGAACAGAGAAGAAAGTAGAATATCATATTAAAGAGATGAAAGATTGACCTGAACTGTGAGGTTTGGGTTGCCACAACTCCTCTATTTTTGTATCTATCGCCACTTTCATAGATGTACAATTTTTTTCACGAAACTAAAATGGCCTTTTTGATTTCAGTTTTTGAGATCTTTTCTCCTCTATTTTATATCGTTGCAATCGGAATCAAGGAGTAGATTTCCACGTTTTTGTTCTTATGCTCCCCCCCCCCCCCCTTTTAATATCAACTCTCCTTTTTGGTGTTAAATGGTATTTTATTTGAAATCATTTATTCAACTACTATTTTATTTAATTTGCAACTGTTTTGATCTTTCATTATCGTGTCATTCAATACAAAATGAAAATTGAAACATAAAATTTATTGATATATTTTTTTCTTTGTTTTTCTAGATTTATCTTTTTATGTATGTTATTTTTGAATGATAAAAATGTAAAAAAAATCACAAAAAGGATAAATAGGAATGATGGCTTTACGTAAAGCGATGTCAGTAGGTATATCATTCTCCTTTATTATTATATATTGATTACATCAAATCTCAAATTTTGCGATCCCTTATCAATAAATAAGAGTCAAGATATATAACTTATCTATACATAAGCACTAACTAATTAACAATATTAACCAAAAAAAAAACTAATTAGCAATATAATGAAAAATAACGGCAAATTTCTTAAATTTGGTGGGCAATTAACGCAATAATGATTATGGTGTGTCTGTTGAATTCCTTAAATTCAGTAACAGCTTCTTAATTTCAGAATTTGAATCACCAAATAAATCTCCTTCGATTAAACACTCCTAATTCTTTCAAACAAATATTCTCAATTTCTCCGAGCTCTGTTTTTTGTTTGTTTTCTTTAATCCAGATACAAGATGAACATCATAATTCTGTTGAGACATTCTGGTGTTTGGCAATCTAAAATACAATATGAACTGTTGACACCTAAATTTTACCCTTCACGACTAAGTTTAATTTCGAATTTTTTTAATTTTAAATAAAATTAAAATATTTATTTTATCTGGATAAAAGCTTTTCAAAACATTTATCTGGGTAATTTTATCATTTTAAGTGACAATTATATATTTTTATATTTGCATATATTAAATCATATAATTTTGTTACTTAAATAATTGTTTTACAAAAAATTAAATTTTAATCAAGGGTTATCTAGAAATTGATTCAAATGGTTAAAATTTTGATTTAAATATAATTTTTTCTCAAAATAATTTATTTAAAAATATATTTTTTTGATTTTATAAGATTAAGAAGTTCGGTATTAAATGAGGTATTAATTCGTATCGAATTTCAATTTAATTTAGTCAATCTATTAAATTTGTCCATAATTGAAATCAATTGGCCACAATTACAATGCAATTGACCAATTGACTTTAAATTTGACCAAAAATTAAATAAAATAGACTAAATCCTAATCTAATTGAGGTTATTTTTAAATAACCCCAAATATAATCTAATCTAATCTACCCTATACCCAAATAATAACAGCGGCCGAAACTCTCTCCACCAATTTGAGCCCAAGAACAGGCCTATGAAAATAGCTCCCTCCGACTCGGCCCATTCCCTTAATTCGATTCCCCTTTAACCCATCAACAACAGCATATCGACCAACAATAGTCGAACAAACACCGGCGACACCACCAGCAATTTCGCCGACAACAACCAGCGACAAAACCGTTTGTAACAACTTCAACGGATGGCAAAATAGCTTCAACGCCAAACGATGACACCAGCAAATGAGCAAACCCCGAACAATGGGTCCAACCCGGCGACCCACAAGCACCAGTCAACGTCTCTTTCTTTCAACGTCAGCATGTGCCCAGTACGAGATAGAACATCAAAGGTTCTAGAGGCTGTTACGTGTTACCTTTCAATTCATCCCTTAAATACTAACCGTTTTTAATTCGAATCTCTCAAAAAATTCGTACGAATTTCACCAGCTCAAGCTTATCCTCAATTTCAAATTCCTCGGTAAATTTCCAAATCGCCCTCAAAATTCCTTGTTCCCACATCATTGTTTTCGTTGAAGTATCATTTCCAAAATCTCTATAAATACTCTACTATTTTCATTGAACAATAGGAGAGAGGTCGGATAGCGAAAACCCCAAAAAACATGAAATTTTGCTATTCGAAGAAGGATTCTGGTGTTAAGAAATTCAATAAGACTCGTTTGAGCTCGAATTTCTAGGCTAAGAATCCAAGTTCATTCCCGTGGTGGCAAGAATTTCCCGACAAAGATTGTAGTCTGGTTTGCTGCCCCAAAAAAATAAACACCTTTCTCTTTTAGTTTTTGTTTGTCGTAATTATTTCTTTATTAGCGTTGTAGTTGTAGTAGTGGTGGGATTATTTACTGTAGACGTCTATGAAGGCCATAGGATTCTGAAATAGTTGATTGTTGTTCATTATGTCGAGTTAACATTGTTGTTTTGGTTATGTGGTTAGCATTCAATTCTCTTTCTTTCTTTGGATTCGCCGGTGCATCTAAAATATTATTTTTCTATTATTTTTCGTCCTTTTTTCGTTGTATAGTTTTAGTCCATTATCGTCAAATTAGTTTGTTTGTACGACTTGAGTATATATGATGTAATAATCGGCTAATTTGTAGAGTTCATTGTCAAACATTATTTAAAGAACTTGTAGTCCATTTAATATCCCTCGTTTGTCTGCATTTCTCATTTGTTCGACCTGTTTACTCCTTGATCAGTACCTTTATACATATACCCTGCCATTTGTTCATCCCTTACGTGCTCTTTGTTAAGTTGTCTAAAGTCATTGAATGAGGTAGATTGAATCTCAAATGCCCTTTTGGCTTCACAATACCAAAATAGGCTGTTGAAAGTCGCATTTAGGTGGCAAAAGAACTTTCTTCCCAGATTATTTTTTTTTGTACCCTCACAACAGTTAAGAAAGAGGAAGGAAATAATTTGAGAATGGGTAGGTTAATCTCCATAATCTCACACCATTCTCAAAGTATCCTTTTAATTCTATCTCACTTGCGATGAAAGACAAGGCTCGAGCTACACTCCTTCCCTTTTGATTAGTTGAATTTGGAACTAACAGTGATCAACAAGGTCCATCTTTTCACTTCTTAGATGGAAATCTGGGAATCGATGGGTTGGAAAGTGGAGAATGAATCTCTTTTGTGTCCAAGTATTGCAAGAAATTGGAATTATGTGCTCATCCTTTTTCCCTGATTAGTAAGAATAATTTGGTTTCACTACTTTATGTTTTTAAGAATGTTTGCAGCCTTACTATCTGCTCTTAACTAAAGTATGTTTATTAAGTCTAAAGTTTGAGGTGTCGTAATGTTGTCACTGCTATTTCTTTCACCTAAATTGGTTAATCAAAATCAAGTGCCCTTTACTCTCTTTCTGATATGTTGCGTGTTTTTGCGTCCACTAAAAAAATAGATTAAATCATGCCTGAATTTAGATGTAGGTCCTCGATCATTTACATTCTCTTATCCACTATGGTGTTACATTAAATGAAGTCCATGTATGTTAAGAGATATTCCTTCCTACGGTTTGAGTTATGTTAAGTTTGGAGTTTGGCTTGCATTGTTTTCTTTCTTTATGATGATCGATTGGTGTGTGTTTAATTCGTTCACTTCACTAATCCTTTTCCTTTTTATTTACACACTTCTTCGCCGAGTCCAATGGACTCCCCTCGTGCATTTACTTCGAGTTTGACTCCATGCCAAGTCCCTGAAAGGACTAATTTGCAGTTGCATACATCGAGTATTCAACGATATACTCATGATATGTGGAGAAAATAAGGAATGAAAAGCTAATATGCTGGTGGAGGACAAATAGATGTGTATACATGACCGAAACATGGTCATATACACAACGGATATACAAAAATGTAGGAGGAAAGGCTGTAGTATATAGTTGATATATACAGT
This sequence comes from Capsicum annuum, assembly GCF_002878395.1. Lineage (NCBI taxonomy): Eukaryota > Viridiplantae > Streptophyta > Magnoliopsida > Solanales > Solanaceae > Capsicum > Capsicum annuum. The sequence continues at coordinate 30,358,850 of NC_061121.1, forward strand.
GATAATGGACCCAAGTTCATAAGTCCAAATCTGGACAACTTTCAGCAAATGGGCCAGGTAAGAGGCCCAAACTTCTTTTCTTTATTTATTTTGTATAATTCATATTTGATTATTGTTGTATTAATTTTTTAAATTTTGTTAACCTTAATAAACTCCGCATTCGAATTGTTATTTTTGCTTTATCTTTGTATTTTATCTTCAATAGTACTTGTCACAAAGCTTAATATTTGAATCAATAAAAAATAAATTCTTATTATTGTTTCCTCTTAGAATGAAACCCTTAAAAATAAAAAATGACATTTATTTCATTAATGTCTTAAAGTAGTTTATTTAAGTTAAAGAGAATTCTCCACAATATGAAAATCAATTTTCCTTGTAAAAATTACAACTTTTTATAACTAATTCAAATTAGTGATTTCTTTATTCCAAAAGTGAATGTTTCTAGTAAAATCATTCTCTTTCCGTTTTTGTGAAATAATTAGTTTTCTCTTAATTCTGTAAATGAATTGAATTTAGTTTAATCTTCATTAGGAGAATTTTTCTTTAAATTAAATAAATTATTTTTTCATATGAAATCGAATAAATGCCATATTTGCAAATGGTTTTAAGAATTTATAAAGTTAGCCATATTTTTCAAAACTAATCATTTTTACAAATCAGTCAAATTGTCTTTTGGTCAATTATTTTTTAACGAACACTCTTAAGTGCCTTAAAAACTTTTCAAAGGGTTATCTGAATCCTTCCCATTTTCTCTAATTTTAAGGATTTGTTTTTGTTTTTAAGTCTTTAAAATATTTTTAATATTTCTTGATATTTTCTCAAAAATCAAGTGGCGACTTTGTATTCTTAATTGTTTCAAAATCTTCTTCAAAGTTTTGAAATAATTTAAAAAGTCAAAAATAATATTTTTCAATCCTTTAATGCCTAAAAGGGATAAAAACATGAATGATATCAAAGTGATGAAATTGTAGTTGCAGAAAGTATTTCATATTTGAGATTGATTTCAACAATTGCAGCAGAATTAGGAATTGAGGAATCTAAGAAAAAAATTGATGTCCAATAGATCGTTGAAGGTAATTCATCACCAATGTTCATAAGGAACGACAATGGAGTGAAGTTTTATGGTCAGTTGAAAAAAAGTGTTCTAGGATTTGTAATCTATCCTTTGTGCATAACGACAACAAATAAGTCTACAGAAGAGGTAGTGTTCGACGGAGATACTGGAGCTATAGTTTATGTAGAAGGAATGAAATCAAATGTGCTAGTTCTTTTCGTTGTTGAGTCTAAAAATGAATACTTCTTATATGTACCTAAATTGAAAGTTGAAAACTTCATTAGTGATAGCAAAAATAAAAAAGTGAAGAAGAAACAACTTTACAAGGATAAAACGCCTCTTGTATCTATAATGGCGAAATATACCTTAGATCATTGTTTTAATTTCAGAGCGAAGCGATCTAACAAAGAGAAATATGATTAAAACGGATAAATCTACATGAAAAATTCTTACTTTTAAAAATAAAAATAAAAAAAATATTGATTATTTTAAAAGAACACATTACTATTTTTGTATTTGGCTATAAATCTTGATTCATGTTGGTTGTAAGTCTGATAAATTGTTCATGAACTATTTTGTATATGCACTATTCATAACCAAATTACACATGCTTAACGTTGTAGTTCCGGTACATTATGTTAGAGTGTTCGTATAGAACAAGACTTACTTGAGATACACTGCATTACTGAAATTTATTTTGGTATAAGTTGTTGTCAATAATATTGAAAATACATTTTTTCAACCATGTACTACACTGTTACAATGAAGATTATATTTGGATCATGAAGGCATCTTGCTTGAATTAATTCAGATGTTTTTATGATTCGAAAGTTCAGCGATCTACATATATGTCAAATGAGTGGTAGGGTTCTAAATAATTGCAAGCTACCACAGCCTTTGTTAGTAACTTTATAGCCCTGAAGTTGGTTAATAATAAGAGAATACATACTCTGGGAGACATAATTGAAGACATAAAAGTTGTTTATGAGGTGAATATCAATTATATGAAAGCATGACGAGTTAAGGAGTGCGATAGGGATGCTAAGGAGTGGACCAGCTAATAAATATAGAAAAATGTTGAGATACATTCATATGTTTAACATTATGTATCCAAACTCATACATTAGAATGCATAAATCAGTAGAAAATGAATTTATGTAGTTGTTTATCGTCGAATATTCAATGAGAAGTGGTTTTGAGTGTTTTGCGGAGATTTTGACTACTTTTAGAGTCCCACTTAATTTATTTGAAAGGGAATTAAGAAAACCTTTGAAAGTTACTTAAACGATCCAAAACAAAAAAAATCATTTACGTTTGAAGATTCTGAGTAAGCGGTTCCTATTAATACTCTTGGAAGGTTGTTAAGGCACCAAGAGTATCCGCTAACTTGTGGTTATCTGGACTGTTTGAAAATATCTTTTGACTAACTTCAAAAAGAAAGATCGATTGTTGAAAAGTAATTGATTTTAGGAAAATATTTGTGTAAAATAGATTTAGACGACTTAGTAGGGATTTTAACTAAGTCTAAGAAAATTAATAACAAAGCATGTAAAAGGGGAAGGGGAGAAAATAAAAGACATAGGCTATTGGGCCCAAATCAATAGACCCTGTCCTAATCTAATTGGGCTTTTGGTCCACTTGCACCTGTCTTAATCTAAATATTGGGCTATCGGTCCACAACCTGTCCTAAGCTACTTTTCAGTCCTTAGAGGCCCAAAATCTGCCTCACCTATATTAAAATACAACTTTGGCTTTGAGACCCAAATTAATTAATAAATAAATGACTAAATAAATAAATAAAAGGAAAACAATAATAAAAATCGAGACTTTTCAAGTCTCTTAGTGACCTCATCAATGAGTTTTGATCCATTTTCCTTCTTCGTCTATCTTTTAGCACCCGCACGCCATGTATTGGACCTTGAATTTAAACTTTGAACTTGACTCGAAGAGGTGAGCCTCATTGACCTATTACCAAATGCAAGAGGAGAGGAGTCCATTTGAACTCGAGATATTTTTTGCATGCAAAGAAAAGATAAAAAAATTAATATACGTTCAAGGCATAATAGTTACATATTTCAAAGCAAAAGAAAATATCAAGAATCAATTTTTGAATTACAATGATATGCACACTTGCACACGTATAACAAGAGTGAGAGTCAATAAATAAAATGCAAAGCAAGACATCCACTTGCATGCCTCATGATTTATGTTCGTATTAAGAATGAATAAAGGTAAAAGGAAGAAGGTCATATTCAATGAATTAATGCGAGAAACAAACAACGTAAGCTTGCGAAATTAAAGGGATGAGGCAACAAGAAAAATACTCATAACTTCTAAAATTGAACAAACATAGACACTAATCCATATAACAAAAGAAAATAAAGGTTAACTTTTCAAGAAAGAGAATCTTTAAATTTCAATTAAGGCGGCATTAACGAAAATTCATACATCTAAATTACAATCAATATATTATGAAAAAACGCGTAACGACTTATGATTTATATTTCTATGACATCGTTGATTCTCTTTTGATATTATGAATAAAAGGGAGACATGAATTAAATCTTTACACACACAAAGAGCACATATGACAATGCGAAGTAAGAAAATAAGAATAAAAGTTTAGCATCTCTAAAAGTGAAAAATCGTTCATCAATTATATTATGCATGAGTTAAAAATATCCAAATAATTCTATTTAGACACAAAAGTCCGAACTTTCTCATCATTTTCATAAGACAACATGCGAACAAAAGACGAATAAATATCTTGGATGAAAAATAAATCTAGCACTTCATCTCTTATATGATGATTTTGAAATCCATTAAAATAATTAGCAAGCAAATGACAAATTCTTGACTTAACTAATTACTATTTTTATTAAGGCGAAACAAACAATAATAACTATTTTTCCAACATAAAAGAAACAACTTTACACGCTAAAATAAACATATCTGCCAACAATGAATTTAAACAAGTCATGAGTTCGTCTTTCAAGCAAAGATCTAAACTTTATCCAAAATAATCAAAGAATAAGGTCAAAAGGCAAAACAATTAAGATTGACTATTCTTTTCAACAAAAAAAAAAATAACTTTACATGCTAAAAATAAACATATCCACCAACAATGAGTTTAAACAAGACATGAGTATGTTTTTCAAGTAAAGATCTAAACTTTATCCAAAATAATCAAAGAATAAGGTGAAAAGGCGAAACAATCAATATTAACCATTCTTTTCAACATAACAAAAATAACTTTACATGATAAATGCAAACATATCCACCAATAATGAGTTTAAACAAGACAAGAGTATGTTTTTCAAGCAAAGATCTAAAATTTATCCAAAATAATCAAAGAATGAGGCGAAAAGGCGAACCAATCAATATTAACTATTCTTTTCAACATAAAGAAAATAACTTTACATGCTAAAAACAAACATATCCACCAACAATGAGTTTAAACAAATCATAAGTACATCTTTTAATCAAAGATTAAAACTTTATCTACAATAATCAAAGAATAAAGTCAAAAAAGGCACGTACAACTATTGCTAGCTCATTTTTATATCATGAACATGAAAATAATTAAAATATCGATACCACAACGTCGTATGACCTTCAAGGCTATCTACAACAAACAATTCCAGCAAACAAAATTATAACTACGAACTACGAAGAAGAAAAAGATGAAGAAGAAAACGATAATAAAACTAAAAAAAAAGAAATATGTGTTTATCATTTTGGGGGCAGCAAAATGAGACTGCGAGCTTCGTCGAAATCAACCGCCACCTAAAAACGTCGCCGGCAACTCAAAATTTTTTTTTAGCCGGCCGACTCTATGAAACAAAAATTTTTACCAAATAAAAATAACTATTTTACTCAAAAGGATTTTTTCACCTTTCTAGCCTCTTTTTTATTTTTTATTTTTTAACCTCCCTTTCTACCAAAATAGTGATAGTATTTATAGGAGAGAATGGAGTTTTATTTTTTTGTCATCCAACAATGAGAGAGAAAAGCCATTTAAGGGTGTTTTTGAAATTTTAAAATTGAAGATAAGGTGAGGTGAAAGATAATGCGGTGAAAAATTTTACAATGTAGTACAATTTTTTGAATTTCAAAATTGGAAAAATGACAAGGTTAAGGGGGGAATTGAACAATGTAGTACAAATTTGAAATTATTTTTGATGAAAATTGGGTAGAAGTTATGAGAGTTTTTTGAGAATTTTGGGGTTATTTAAAATTTAATCCCAATTGAGATTTAAAATTTAGACAAATTTATTTATTTTGACCAAATTAAAAATTAATTGGTGGATTGCATTATAATTATGGCCAATTTGATTTCAATTATGACCAAATCTAATAGATTGACTAAATTAAATTGAAATTCTATACGAATTAATACTTCTTTTAATCCCGAACTTCTTGATTTAATAAAATCAAATACATATTTATCCAAATAAATTATTTTTGAGAGTCAATTATGTTTAAATTAAGATTGTAACCATTTGAATTTATTTTCAAGAATAATCTTTAATTAAAATTCAATCCATAGAATAAATACTTAAGTAACAAATTATATAGTCTCGTACAATTGAACATGATAATATATAATCGCTACTTAAAATGACAAAATTACGTACAAATATATATTTTTTTAAAATTATTCGGATGAAAGAAATATTTTGATTTTATTAAAAATCAAAGAAACTCAGGATTAAATTTAGTCGTGGAGGGAAAAAATTAGGTGTCATCAACTGCCCCTCCCTTTGGGTAGGGTGGATGTAAGTAACCGTGGGCAAAGGGAGGTTAACGTTCCTAATTTTTGTTTTATCACAAATTCGAATCTGAAAGAGGTTGGCTTTCGCACGAATTTCATGAAGTTATGGCCAGACCCTGGTATCAGGTTTCCTACATATCTCAGGTTATATGAGAATTCAAGCCACTTATTCATAAAGCTAGATTTAAAGCACGATTTTCCAAAAATTCACCAGCTATCTTGGTTTTAAAGTTTTTGATGGAACCAAAAACGCTGGGGAATAAAGGGATTTGGGGGGGAGGTTGGAATGCAGTTGAGTTTTCTACATAGAGCCAAGCCTACATATTCTCGAGACTCAAAAAACCAGACTGCTTGTAGTTTGACTCTATCGGTAGAAAAGATAGTCTTTTATTTTCGACGATCTTTGGCTTAGGATGAGTGACAAGTTGATCGAGTTGTGAAAAGAGGCTTGAAACGTTTTAACCATGAATATGAGATCCTTCACACCCATAGACAAGAACTTAACTGGACATAATTTCCAAAATTCTAAGTATGTTGTCACTCGAATTTGAAAGAAAGAAAAGGTTACCCTCGGTATGAGTTTAGAAATGTCTCGAAGGTAAAGCTAAAATCAGAATATCCCGAAACACCCATATGCCTTCGAACAGGGGTGTGGTTTGATTGGTGGTGAAGATGATACTTTAGCTCGCTTTCAAAGAGTTTGACTTCCCTCTCTAGACTATGTCCCATTTTGCTGCTAAGAAAAAGTTCCACGTTGTGCTATGTCTTTTTTGTAGTTGTCCACACCTGTGGTTTTGATTTGAGATTTTCATCCTCTTGGATTCTCTCGATAATAACTCAAACAAAATAGTTAGTAATAAGCACAATTCATGAAAGGGCTGTTTAGTTTCTTACCATACCTCCACACGAGTTGTTATTCAAAAAATAAAGTCATCCTCTCACGTACCTGTTTGGAAGGAAATAAATTGCAATAACAGACACAACAACCCTATTGTTTGTTGTATAATTAGCTTCTTTGTTGATTGAATATGTCTTCAAAGTGGGGTGGTCCTTTTGAACACCGATGACACTTTATGCAAAACAGTCCCTGCAATCGTGTAATCTTATGCTGATGCGACAACCTTTTTTGTCACCTATAATGTTTGTGAACTGATAACCTCTCCGATTATTACCAATGATTCTTTGCATATGACGTCGGGTGAGTATTGCGCATCTTTTGTATCGATACAACTTATAGATTTCCCTTGAATTGTCAATCTTTGGATAACCTCGCATATCATTGAATGTTGAATATGAGGCAACTTACAGATATCCTTTGAATTGCTAGCTTTTAGGTGATCCTGCACATTATCCAACCTTGGAGAAGATATGACTTACAGATATCCCTCCAATCGGTATCTCTCAGGTATTGCTGCACATCATCCAGCCTTGGATACAATATGACTTATAGATATGTCTCAAATTACTAGTCTTTGGGTAATCTTGCACATAATCGATCTTGGATATGACGCAGCTTATAGAGAACCCTTGAACTTATCAATTTTATAATCTCGCATAATCTCCGATAAGGATTTAGTTGCGACTTATGGATAACCTTCAGACTACCAATTTTTGGGTAACCTTGCACACTATCCGGTTAGGATGTCGTTGGCTTATGGATGACCTATGGGCTATCAACTCATAGATAATCTTGCATGCTATTCTATTTCAAATAATATGATTTATAGATGACCTTTAAATTGTTAATTTCTAGGAAACCTTATATGTCATCCGTCTCCAGATAATGACTTAAAAACGTTCCTTTAAGTCTCGTGCTTTTGATGCACTCAGATGTCAATTCATGAAATGATGAGATATCCTCGATGCTAGAGTATTCCATCTTCGCATGTCAACATATGTTAAATGCTATGATATCCTCGACGCCATCGTATGCTATCTCGCGTGTCAATAGATATTAAATGTTGATGATATCCTTGATGCCAGTGTATGCTATCTCGCGTGTCAACAAATATTAAATGCTAATGATATCCTCGATACCAACATATTCTATCTCGCGTGCTAATAGATATTGAATATTGATGATATCCTCGACGCCAGCGTATGCTATCTCGCGTGTCAACAGATATTAAATGCCGATGATATCCTCGATGCCAGTGTATGCTGTCTTATATGTTAATAGATATTGAATGCTGATGATATCCTCAACGGCAGTTTATGCTATCTCGCATGTTAATAGATATTAAATACCGATGATAGCCTCAACGTCAGCATATGTTATTTCGCGTGTCAACAAATATTAAATGCTGATGATATCCTCGACGCCAGTGTATGATATCTCGCGTGTCAATAGATACTGAATGTTGATGATATCCTTGACGCCAGCGTATGCTATCTCGCGTGTCAACAAATATTAAATGCTGATGATATCCTCGGCGCCAACATATGCTATCTTGCATGTCAACAAATATTAAATACAATGGCCCTCTCGGTAATGAAATAAGATAAAATTCCCTTGGCAATGAAATAAAATGGCCCTTTCGGCAATGGCATGAAATGGCCCTCTCAGGGATGATATGAAATGGCCTTCTCGGCAATGGCATGACATGAAATAGCCCTCTCGACAATGGCATAAAATAAAATGGCCCTCTTGGTAATGATATGAAATGACCCTCTCGGTAAAGACATGAAATGACCCTTTCGACAATGAGATGATATGAAATGACCCTCCCGTCAATGGCATGAAATGGCCCTCTCGGCAATGGCATGAAATGGCCCTCTTGGCAATAATATGAAATAACCCTCTTGGCAATGATATGAAATGGCCTTCTCGACAATGACATGAAATGGCCCTCTCGGCGATGGCATGAAATGGTCCTCTCAACATAGAGATGATATTAAATGGTTCTCTCGGTGATTTGAAAAAGTTTCACCTGAGTTTGCTTGTCTGCGTTTTGCTTTCTACATTTACCTGTACTCAAGGTAGACAGTTAGTAGACATGATGTCGCTCTCACTGGCGACCACAATCAAGCTTTATGATAGTTTAATGACAAATACTAAGCATCCTAATTTGAATGATGTATTCTGCTATTAATCTTCTTTTTTTGACGAAATAATTAAATAGCAGATCCACCAAATGCAAGTAAATGGGGCAAAAACCTTGTTTGGGGATTACTCAAATACCGTTTGCTTCGCTTCAAGGCAAATTTTGAGGATGACTTTCGGCTCTTCCTTCTATTGAGTAATCCTTTTGATTGTTGTATTTATTATGTCGACTCTCTTAAATGTACCTACGCTCAAGGTAAATATTTAGTAGACATAAAGTCGCTTTTGCTAGCGAATATATTTTAGGAAAATTCTAAATACAATATTGATAAAGAAGATAAGGTGCCTTTGATTATCCTTCATGGTCTCAAGAAATGAGATAGACAATTCAAAAAGTTCTCGATAAATGGGTATTAAACCCATTTTTTGGGTTCTCCAAAAATACCATTCTTGAGCATTATATGCTCTGGTGTGTTCCCAACTCGCTTGGGGATATTTTGAAAAAGATTTTCATTTTGTGTATTTATCCTTGCATCTACAGAAAAATTATTACTTTTGAGTGAAACTACTTTGTGTTTTCCTCCTTCGATCCTTGATTTGATCCTCGCCATCTTTCGGGTACTCCGTCATATTGGGATATTCGTCTTGACTCCCCATCCAAATAGATGCCTCGGCAATCACCAAGTAAAAAAATTTGCATAGATTTTTGAAAGTAGTCTTAATTTTAGAAAATAGTTTACAAAATTTCTGTAAAAGCTTTAGAAAATCTCTGCCAGTCATGTCATGTACAAGATCAACGAACATCGTTCTCTTGGTTCTGACTGTATCTGACATTTGATGGAGCAATTTCAATGATTCATCATCATCGCTGAGGGTTTCTATCAAAGTTCTGTCATAGCTGGAGATTTAGTCTATCTAGACTTTATCACAAATGGTGATTTCTGAAGCTTGGCTTTGACCTCTGGTGTTGGGGAATTTAAAGTATATTCCAGTGTATTAGTGAAAATTTTGAGGCCCTCCTTAAAATTTTTGGCCCAGTTTAATATTGTTTGAGATGATCTCAACTCAAGGGGATCCAAAGTTTTTGTTGGTCTTCGTTCTCTTTTCTGGATGATGATCTTCCTCTCGTGAATTTTTGAGATTCCTTCTCAAAAATTCTGCCCCAGTTTTCATTTCCTGGGGTTATATGACTGAGCCATTAAGGCGCCTACGTATCCTGTTGAAGCAGAAATTAGGCCAAATGTAGTTCAGGACTACACCAGGGATATATAGAAAAATCTAATGGGTTGACCGAAACTGACATTGGTCGCCTACGTATCCCTTTCTTGGTAATTCAGGTCATCACGTAGTTCATAAATAAAAGGAAAGGATAAATTCTCCTAAGGGGTTGATTGAAGCCGACATAGCCCACCTACGTATCCCTTTCTTGGGAGTTCAGGTCAAACGTAGTTCATACATAATAGGGAAAGGATTCTAGGCAATTAAATATCATAAAATAAATACTATCGTAAAGGCGATTACTAATAAACTAAGGAAATAAAACTAAAACATTCTTCAAACATAGAATCTCTTTACTGCATCAGAATTGTGTGTGCTTTTGCTAAGTGAACACGAACACTTGTCTCTTTGACTGCATCATGATCGCCCAGGTTGACTATTCCAGTTTCGTCCAAGTTGGGCTTCTCTCAGTTTTCAAATTCCTCTATATCTTCCACTAACTGCTCCTTATCACTTTCTTCTATTCATCATCATTCTCCTTGCTTTGTTCATCTAACCCTTGACATGACATAACATTGATAGACTTTAAATTACCCTTTCGAAACAAACAAAGTTAGATGATAACAAGATAGTAAAATACAATAATATAATTGTATTTCAAAAATAAATTCTTAAATGAAGGGAGGCCTTTTTATTGAAATTTGGGAAATAAATACGAATTGTGGCTCATGACTCGCGCAAATACGGGCCAATGCCTTTTTTGAAAGCAGTAAAACATGGAAAAAATTTGAGACATAAAAAGGTGGATCACGGGGCCTCCTCCGGATCATCACCAATTTTTAAAACTACTAGTAATTTCCCTTTCATCTATCACGACGGGCAACGAGTTATGAATGGAGTGGAGGTCCAATTTTGCAACGCCACTCCTGGTGCAACCTTTCTCACCCCACCAGAATTCGAGAAATCCTTAGGTATGACATTGCATCCCGCGAACAGATTTTCCATCCTATCCCCAAAACCATCATCTTTTGATATTTTGCGTATAAGAAATGACTGGTATAGGAGTGGCAACAGTTTGGACAGACTCATCTTTGACTTATCTTGAATCTCATCTTTCTTCCTTGGCTATTACCCTATCCCACGCTTAGATGCTTTTTTAGGGACCGTGATGGGATTAATAATTCCTTCCAATTCTTAATCAAGGCACTCAAGGCAGCTACGACTTTCTCTATCTTCTCCACTCTTATTGCCTTTTTGGGATTTTTTGAATCCACCTTAGTAATAGTCTTGCTAGATACCAATTCACCTGCTATTTTGATCATGTTAACCGTTGTTCCCCCATGATTAGGCAATGGATTACTGGTGACATTTGGTGTCGGGACTTAAAGAGTGATGATCTTCTGATCAATCAAGTCTTAGATCTTGTGTTTCAAATTGATACAATCTTCAATATTATGCCGGGGCGCTCCTGAATGATAAACATATACCTGATCGGCCTGAAAGAATCGGGAATTGAGATTTGTAGGCTTTGGTGGAATAGGCTGTAAATAACTAGCTTTCATCAATCTTCCAAAGAGCTGGGTACGACTTTCATCCAATGGAGTGAATTTTCTAGGAGGTTGCTTTTCGAGGTTTATACGTGGGGGGTTATACTGACTTTGATTAGCGGGAGAAAGTACTTGATGATTGTTTGGAGGTGCTTGGATATTTATTTGGTTGTTTGGAAGAGTAGCTTGAACATGAGACTGATAATTTGGCTGCAGAACTTGGCACTAGGGTAAAATATTTGGAAGTGGAGCTTGATATTGGGGTTGGGTGTAGAATACAGGCTAAAAACTCGGTGACGATGGTAAGGAAAAAATATTCCTAGGCTTGAATTTCCTCTTCAATTTATCAACAGAATTAGTAGAGACTGCAGTCACACCCTTTCTTTTCTACTTTGAAAACATGGAAGACCAGATGATGTTGGGTTTTTGACAATATTTCCTATTCTAATGCCTTCCTCTAGTGATTCCCCGATTTTTACCAAATCTGCGAAAGTTTCCCTAACCGTGGATAGCATCCTAGTGTAAGATTCTCCCTCCTGAGCACGAGAGAAAACTGATACCATTTAGTCTTCAGACATGGGACATTGTACTTTGGCAGCTTCCTTCCTTTAATAAAAGGAATAGTCTCAAAAACACTCATCATTCTTCTGGTTGATCCGATCTAACGAGTATCGGTCAGGGACTAGCTCAATGTTAAATGCAAATCTATCGAGAAAACGTTTAGCCAACGTCATCCAGCTAGACCATCTTTTTAGTTCTTGAGACATGGACAAATCTAAGGCTTCACCGCTTAAGCTTCGGCTAAATAAACGTATTAATAACGCCTCATTTCTTCCTACCCCAACTATTTGATCATAATACCTTCTCAGATGGGCCACTGATTTTTGATATCATCAAACACTTCAAATTTAGGGACCTTGTACCCTTCTGGTAGATCTACTCCGGGATGCATACACAGATCATCGTACCCTAAAACATCCTTATCACCTACCCCATGATATTCCTTGATCCTTATGATCTCTTCATTTATGGATAACAACTTCTTTTCATGCTCGGTCGTTCACTTTTTTTCTTCTCCTTGTAATGGTCTACCTCGAGATTGGGAAAGGGATTGTACATGTTAGGATTTGGAACGGTAGCTTAATTTTGAGGATGGTAAAAGGTTGGGTGGTAGGGAGGGAGATTTTGGAAATTGATAGTTCTTTTTGGAATTTGAGAATAGTTTGGTGGAATCTGAGAGAGATTTTTTGGATTTGGAAATGAGTTTTGTAGATTTTAAGATGGATTTTGTGAATTTGGGAGTGGGTTTTGTGGGTTTGAAAATAGATTTTGGGAATTTGGGAATGAATTTTGTGGATTTGGAGTCGGATTTTGTAGATTTAAGGATGAATTTTATGGATACAATCTTTAGGGAAAGGAAGGAAAAAAAATAACATGAGAAAAAGAATAATGTCCCGCCCAGGGGATAGGAAATACTTGTTCTTGAATGCTTCTCTATCGTCCTCCGCCCTCTTAGCTTTGTCACTTCTTGTCATTGGCGACATCTATTGATGATCAAACGATTGCCGTATAACTGTGCTTTAGATGCAATCGTCCAAATCGATCAATTTCTTGCTTGGATTGCTTCGATCCTCCCTCAATTGTTGTATGATTGAGGCATCCTTACACGAAAGTAAGCAAAACAAGCTTTCTCCCAACCCCCAAAGGATAATGGATTGGATTAAACAAACATATATATTTTCAACACATAAATATGATTCTTTTGTAATTGACTCGGGGTCAATAGATGCAGGGTAAGTTATTTAATGGGCCCAATACCCCCTTAAGATATTGGGTCGTCCTGGGCTCATGCCTAAAAGAGTTTTGGTTTAGCTCTATCCTAGGTGTCTAGAGTGGATTTGAACCAGGTTCCCAAGCAGACGACTTGGGTTTGGAAATACGAACAACCATCAGACGCCTCATGTGCTAATAAATCATCATATTTCCAACACTTTATTTGGAGTTGAACATTAGGGGTCGGGACATCCACGAAACCCCAAAATAATTTAATAATCAATGCAGGATGATACTATGAGATGCAGTAATTAAATTCTTCATAATCGAAACATATAAATACGTAAGCGATTTAAACAGTTAGTCAAAAGAAGAAATCAAACATTTGGTTAGAACTTTTTGGTTAGAACTTAGTCCAAATCCCCAGCGAAGTCGTTATTTCTATTTTGCAGAAATTTTGACTACTCTTAGAGTCGACACTTAATTTATTTGAAAAGGAATTAAGAAAACCTTTGAAATTTACTTAAATGATCCAAAACAAAAAATCATTTAAGTTTGAAGATTCCGAGTAAGCAGTTCCTATTAATACTCTTGGAAGGTTGTTAAGACTCCAAGAGTATCCACTAACTTGCGGTTATCCAAACTGTTTGAAAATATCTTTTGACTAACTTCAAAAAGAAAGATTGATTGTTGAAAAGTAATTGATTTTAGGAAAAAACTTGTGTAAAATAGATTTGGACGACTTAGTAGGAATTTTAACTGAGTCTAAGCAAATTAATAACAAAGCATGTAAAAGGGTAAGAGGAGAAAATAAAAGACTTAGGCCATTGGATCCAAATCAATAGACCCTGTCCGAATCTAATTGGGCTTTTTGCCCACTTGCACCTGTCCTAATCTAAATATTGCGCTTTCGGCCCATAACCTATTCTAAGCTAGTTTTCGGACCTTTGAGGCCAAAAATCTGCCTCACCTGTATTAAAATATAACTTTGGCTTCGAGGCCTGAATGAATGAATAAATAAATGACTAAATGAATAAATAAAAAGAAGAAAATAATAAAAGTCGAGACTTTTCAAGTCTCTTAGTGACCTTATCAATGGATTTTGACCCATTTTCCTTCTTCGTCTATCTTCTAGCACCTGCACACCATGTAGTGGACCTTGGGTTTAAACTTTGGACTTGACTCGAAGAGGTGAGCCTCATTGACCCATTACGAAATGCAAGGGGAGAGGAGTTCATTTGGACTAGAGATATTTTTTGCATGTAAAGAAAAAATAATGAAATTAATATATGTTCAAGGCATAATAGTTACATATTTGAAAGCAAAAGAAAATATCAAAAATCAATTTTTGAATTACAATGATATGCACACTTGCACACGTATAACAAGAGTGAGAGTCAATAGATAAAATACAAAGCAAAGATATCCACTTACATGCCTCATGATTTATGTTCATATTAAGAATGAATAAAGGTAAAAGGAAGAAGGTCATATTCAATGAATTAACGCGAGAAACAAACAACGTAAGCTTGCGAAAGTAAAGGGATAAGGCAACAAGAAAAACACTCATGACTTCTAAAATTGAACAAACATAGACACTAATCCATATAAAAAAAGAAAATAAAGGTTAACTTTTCAAGAAAGAGAATCTTTAAATTTTAATTAAGGCTACATTAACGAAAATTCATACATCTAAATTACAACAAACATATTATGAAAAAACGCGTAACGACTTATGATTTTTATTTTTATGACATCGTTAATTCTCCTTTGATATTATGAATAAAAAGGAGACATGAATCAAATATTTATACACACAAAGAGCACATATGACAATCCGGAGTAAGAAAATAATAATAAAAGTTTAGCATCTCTAAGAGTGAAAAGCCGTTCAACAATCATATTATGCATGAGTTAAAAATATCCAAATAATTCTATTTAGCCATAAAAGTTCGAACTTTCTCATCATTTTGACTAGACAACATGCGAACAAAAGAGGAATAAACATCTTGGATGGAAAATAAAGCTAGCACGTAATCTCTTATATGTAGGGGTGCACATCGGTCGGTTCGGTTCAGTTTTATGTGTTATTGGTTCAGTTTATCGGTTTTCGATTTTTAAATATACAAAAACCAATTACTAACCAATAAGATATTTTCTTATCGTTTTTGATCCTTAACGGTTCGGTTTTCAGTTTAACCAATAAGAAAATACTCTTAAAATAGAAATATTAACAACTAAAATAAAAAACCAAAATCTTAGTTGCTGCCAAAATCTTATGCAATGCGATTTAGTTTACAAGAATCTTAAACTTAAACTAAATATTTTTCAAACTGAATCCTAATTGTTGGAAGCTACTAAATGCTTCAAGCTTTCCAATACGACAATACCTGTGTCTTGTATTGTTCCTTTGTTGCCCTGAATAGGTTAATACTTTTTGAATATCTGAATTGTGAATAAGCAGTGTATAATATATATATATATATATATATATATTTATATATATAAAAGTAATATAAAAATTTATATATATAACACAAATAGGGGTAAAACAGTAACTTAGTTATCCTTATTGGGTTATCGGTTTAACCGATAACCCAATAAGCTAAAACCAAAACTGAACCATTTACCCATTAAATTTTTTTATAAAATCAATAAAAAACCGTTAACCCAATAACCCAATACCAATGACCCAATAATATTTTTATCGGTTCAGTTTATCGGTCGGTTCGATTTTGGCATACCCCTACTTATATGAGGATTTTGAAATCCATTAAAATAATTAGCAAGCAAATGACAAATTCTTGACTTAACTAATTACTATTTTTATCAAGGCGAAACAAACAATAATAACTATTTTTCCAACATAAAAGAAATAACTTTACATGCCAAAACAAACGTATCCGCCAACAATGAATTTAAACAAGGCATGAGTTCGTCTTTTGAGCAAAGATTAAAACTTTATACATAACAATTAAAGAATAAAGTCAAAAGACAAAACAATTAATATTAACTATTCTTTTCAACATAAAGAAAATAACTTTACATGCTAAAAACAAACATATCTACCAACGATGAGTTTAAACAAGACATGAGTATGTTTTTCAACCAAAGATCTAAACTTTATCCAAAATAATTAAAGAATAAGGTCAAAAGGCAAAACAATCAATACTGACTATTCTTTTCAACATAAAAAAAATAACTTTATATGCTAAAAATAAAAATATCCACCAACAATGAGTTTAAAAAAGACACGAGTATGTTTTTCAAGCAAAGATCTAAACTTTATTCAAAATAATCAAAGAATAAGGTAAATAGGCGAAACAATCAATATTAACTATTCTTTTTCAACATAAATAAAATAACTTTACATGCTAAAAACAAAAATATCACCAACAATTAGTTTAAACAAATCATAAGTACATCTTTTAAGCAAAGATTGAAACTTTATCTATAATAATCAAAGAACAAAGTCAAAAAAGGCATGTACAACTATTGCTAGCTCATTTTTATATCATAAACATGAAAATAATTAAAATATCGATACCATAACGTCCTATGACCTTCAAGGCCATCTAAAACAAATAATTCTAGCAAACAAAATTATAACTACAAACTACGAAGAAGAAAAAGATGAAGAAGAAAACGATAATAAAACTAAAAAAAGGAAAGGTGTGTTTACCTTTTTGGGGACAGCAAAGCGAGACTACGAGCTTCGTTCGAATCAACCACCACCGAAAAACGTCACTGGCAACTCAAAAATTTTGATTAGCCGACCAATTGTATGAAAGAAATATTTTTACTAAATAAAAATAACTATTTTGTTCAAAAGAATTTTTTTATCTTTCTAACCTTATTTTTTACTTTTCAACTCCCTCTATCTACCAAAGTTGTGGTAGTATTTATAGAAGAGAATGGAGTTTTATTTCTTTCCCTCCCCCAATGTGGGAGAAAAGTATTTATAGGAAAGGATGAGGATTTATTTTCTTGTTATCCACCAATGTGGGAGAAAAGTCATTTAGGGGTGTTTTTGAAATTTTAAAATTGAAATAAGGTGTGGTGGAAGATAATGTGGTGAAAAGTTGTACAATGTAGTACAATTTTTTATTTCAAAATTGGTAAAATGATAAGGTTGAGGGGGGAATTGAACAATGTAGTACAAATTTGAAATTATTTTTGGTGGGAATTGGTTAGGAGTTGATAGAGTTTTTTGGGAATTTTGGAATTATTTAAATTTTAACCCCAATTGGGATTTAAAATTTAACCAAATTTATTTATTTTTGACCAAATTAAAATCAATTGGCGGATTGCATTACAAGTATGACCAATTTGATTTCAATTATGGCCATATCTAATAGATTGGCTAAAGTAAATTGAAATTTGATACGAATTAATACTTTTTTTAGTCCCGAGCTTCTTGATTTAATAAAATCAAACATATATTTATCCAAATAAATTATTTTTGAGAGTCAATTATGTTTAAATTAAGATTGTAACCATTCGAATTTATTTTCAAGAATAATCTTTAATTAAAATTTGATCCATAGAATAAATATATAAGTAATCAAATTATATAATCTCGTATAATTGAACACGATAATATATAATCGCTACTTAAAATGATAAAATTATGTAAAAATATATTTTAAAATAAATTTATTCGGATGAAATAAATATTTTGATTTTATTAAAAATCGAAGAAAATCAGGATTAAATTTAGTCGCGGAGGGCAAAAATTAGGTGTCTACATTGAGTTTTGCATACTAGTAGTTGTAGTTGATGGGGCTCATTTGAATAGAACGTACAAAGAAATTTTTCTTTCGATGAATACTCTCAATGGTGCAAGTATGGCAAATGATATGGATTTAATGAACTATTTTCAAAATATTTCATATCATTATATTTTGATGTATTGTATCATTTACATATACATTAAAACAATTACTATAAGTGTACTTAATAACTTATTGGATGTTTTTTGATTTAGGCTATATTTTTCCAATGGCTTATGAGGTTGTAGACACAGAGAATGATTGTTCACGGATATGATTTTTTCAGCAGTTTAAATGTGTGTATGTTGAACGTGAGAACATGTGTGTTGTATCAAAATGCAGCGAAAGCATAATAAAAAGTGTAAGCATTGTGTATTCTAGCTTTCCTCATCTTGCATGTATTTGACATTTTTGAATGAATATTTGCACTAACTTTTGAAATAGTAAAAACAGACTTTAACTTGTACTATTCTATGGTGAAGATTTATAGGAAAAAGGATTTCGATTACATTAAGCCATGGTGGGTAAGGTGTATCAAGAGCTTAACATTAGTAAACAGAGGTAGGATGATGACATTTAATATTGCTGAATGTATAAACGGTTGTTTGGTAGAGGCGCAAAAATTACCTATCTAAGATTTTCTTTAGAAGAAGCAAGAATATTGATTCACGAAACTACAAAATTAGAAAAATAGCATCATATACAAAAACTACAATAGGAAGAAGGTTCAAAGAACTTCTACTTCTTAATGGAGCTAAAGCTTCTCGCATGGCGGTATGTTTTAATAGGTACATAGATTAATTCTGTCTTTATTAATATTTTAGAATTTTGACAGTTTTATTAAAAAGAGTTTATATTACGTGTAAGTTAAATTTTTGGTTATATGTTTGGCAGATTTAGACTTCCTCAAATTATGTGTACAATGTATATGAATCTGATAAAAGGTACATTGTCAAGAGTAATACATGCAACTGTGGATGATTTCAACTTGATGAGGTATCGTGTTCTCACGCGATTGCAGTTTTGAAAAATAAAAATGTAGATAACATGGGTCCATATTGCTCTAATTACTATAAGCCTGAAACTTTAATGAGGGCATATGCCATTTCAATTATTTCGATGCCAGATATGAAGGATTGACATGTGCCTAAATGTATTGACGAGGAAGAGGTCTTACCACCAAAATACCAAAGGCAACCAGGAGGCCAAAGAAAGGGAGACATAAGAAATTTAGTGAAACTTTGTCTTTAAGCACAAATTATTGTGGACGTTGCGGTTGTGCAGGTCACCAATAGACGCACTTGTAATTTTTTTTCAAAGGAAAAGTGAAACTTTCATGTAATGGCAATATCATTGGTTGTAGGAGTTTTAATATTTTAAGTTGTGAGATGCATGTGTTTCAATTTGAATATATTTCTTAAATATTATCTCTTTATATTTTTTTTTCTAGTTTGTGTTGTTGATACATTACTCAATGAGTTTTTTGACGAACCACTCACTAGTCAGGGGTGACTCAAGTGTAAGGTTAAAAAAGTGGTCGCTTTAGGCCCCCAAAATTTTGAGATTTTCAAAAGTTTTAATACTTCATCCATTAAATAATAGTTGTCCACTATTGACTTGACACAAAGATGGGGGTTTGGGCCACAGGTGACAAAAGAGTTTTAAAATGAGGTGTAGGTGATACAAGTCTTATTATTAGTTGGAGGTGGCAATTACTTTATTATGCATTAAGAAAGTTGGAAAGTTTTAAAATAACCCACAAGTTTTTAAATTTATACTTTGATCCCAATGTATACCTAAAATAACGGGAAACGGAGGAAAAAAAGGCGTCTTTCTCTCTCTTCTCATCCATTATTGTTTTCTCTTTCTTAGTTATTTTTGTTGTTAATTGTTTCTATTTCTGCTGCTTTATTCATCATCTTCTGCTTTATCTTCTTCTTGTCGACCATTTGTTGTTGTAGGTATAGCGCTACTGCTGCGATCTGACCAATTTCTTAGGTCAAATTTTGTTTACTACATCACTTTCCACTTTGGCATTACTTCATAGGTTACTTTGGTAAGTAAAATTATGATTTTTATTCATATTTGTCATCTGGGTACACTTCTATTTTTCCAACAATGGATAGAACCCCGATTATGAATTCAACATAAACAGATCAATCATCTGGTGCATCAGATGAGTAATCTATTGCATCAGACTATTTATTTGTTGCATCATCATATTATCTGTTGCATCAGACGTATGATCTGTTGTATCAGGATGTTTATCTGTTGCACCAGACTAATTATCTGTTGCATCAAAATGTTTATCTGTTGCACCAGATTAATTATCTGTTGCAACGAATGATTAATCTGTTTAAAACAACACAAATCAACCCCTGCCACAAACCCAACAGATAAATCTTGCTATTGCTACTAGATTCTAAATTATTCCTTTTAACGTTGAATCGTCGAAATATTTGTTGAGAAAATAATAGACAGAAGGAAAATTAAATATGGATTAGAACGTCAAAGATCAAACATAATTTATTTATTAAACAAATAAAAATACATATAATAGACTAAAAGAAAAATAATAGTCTAATTATTATTATTATTATCAGCATCATCATTGTCAGCTGGCCAATCTTCAACCGGAAGTAGCAACAAGGCCCTCCTCAACCTGCGTATCTCGTAGAGCATTCTTGATCTAACTCCTCCCAATTTCCATTGTAGATCATGAACTTGATTCTGAAGTTCATTCACGACGTCTTGCAGAAAAGCAACGTCCCACACTGGGTCAGCCATAATCTTATCTTCTAGAGTGTAATATGAAAGGCGAGATGCAATAAATAAATAGAGTGTGTATTTGAATGAACGATTGAGTAAGGACGGACCTATTTATAGAGGATTAAATTTGAATGAGAGGCAAAAAGACGCGACTATTCACCTCCATACATTAATTAAATTATTGATTAAATTAAGAAAATAAATATTGTGATATAAGTCATGACTTTTCACATTATTATTATTAATTAGTCTTTCGAAGAACCGTTTTTATTGAGTTGTGGCAACAAATTCTATATCTGTTGCTCAGATAACACATCTGTGACAACAAATATATTATCTATTGCAACAAATATAAAATATATTGCATCAGATAACACATCTATTGCAACATATAATCTAACTGTTCACCTCCATTTTTTAGTTACATTTTTTATTAATGTGAAAAGTAATGAATTAATTAAATTAAGAAATATGGTGACAAGTCATGACTTTTCAGATTGTTATTATTAATTAGTTCTTTCCAAGAACTGCTTTTATTGAGTTGTGACTAGATATAGGTTGCATCAGATAAATCATCTATGACAACTAATATATCATCTGTTGCAACCATAGTGAACCTGTTGCATCAAATAATTTAATTGTTGCAACATATAATCTACTTTTTTTTTTTAAAATAACTATATCATCATATCATTAATCCAAATTTGCTTACTTTTTTATTTTATAAATAAAAAAAATACCTTTTCAAATTTCTTAATAAAATAATAATCATTTTATTATATAATAAATAATTTAAAAACAAAAATGGTGAAAAGTCACGATCAGTTATTAAAATTATGGTTACAAATTGTGTTTATTATTTATTTCCTTATTATTTATATGCGAAACATTTTTCCTATTGAATAATCGAAACTCCGAGTCATGTCTTTCTTTTCAGCCTCTCAATAACAACAGTAGCCCCTTTTTTATTAATAACCACCAGGTGCAACATATGATCGATCTGTCATAGCAGATCAACCTCTAACTGTTGACACAAATTACTGCTCAATCCCTACCACCAACCGTCGACATGTTGAGTACAAGGAATAAACAGAATGATTATTATTAAATACTAAATAAGAATTAAAAATTCAAAGTCAACAACAAAATGAAATGAATGTTCATAGATTTTTGAATCCGTTGGGTAGATTTGATATTCAAAAGGAGGAAAATAATCGCTAAAATAAAAACACAGTACCTAATTATTATTACTACTATTATTATTACTGTCAATCAGATATCTTTCATTCATTCGGCAGCTTTGCTCTGAAGTCAACCAAATATCTCTCTGGAGCCCATCAATCAAACTACCTTTGAAGTTCACGCAAGGACTCAATATGAATATTCTTGTATGAATCTAGATCATCCATATTTGTAAGGAGGGACCTATTTATAAATTATTGTATCTCGAAAAGAAAAGAAAATTGCTTTAAAATAAATTTAACAGATGGGTAATCTGTTACAAAATATATTCTTTCTGTTGGATAACTTACAACATACTGACAATCTTTTTGTAAGAGATGTATATATCTGTTTTATTTTTGTAACAGGTAGATCACTGTCGTAACAGATGTCTCCAATTGATTGACAATATAAACAGATGTGTCATCTGTTGCAATAAGCTAGTCATCTGTTTATTCAATTTAAGCCATAGATGGGCTAGGAAGAATAAGGTGCGTGTAGATGGATCCACTATCATATGTGTGGGAGTTAAGTATGTATTACTGATAAGGTTACCGGGGCAACACACACAAAGTACAATATTTTTGTGAATGCAGTTTTTAACCGATTAGGCATTGATAATTCAAACAAGATCTTGCATTGTACCATTAAGTTTGATGGTTTTGAATTTGATAAGGCTGATGACCTCATGAAGATGGTGCAGATACCCTATTATGAATTACTGACGGTTGGTGCTCGTGTTTATGCGTGTTAAGTTTTGAGAAGGAATCAATATTTGTCGTCACTACAGAGAACCAATAGCGATTGGACTTAACTTTAAGTGTGCATTGGACCCTTAAAGGGCCCTCGAAGCCTCGCACTGCATCAAATAAGAGTGGAAAACTAATATAGTTATTGCCCTGGCCAAAATTTATATGGTTGGGTTGCTCGCTCGGGTTGATGATTATATGTCAGAAGGTGCAGTAGGAGAATGCTTTCGAGGGAAAATGGGTTGTTGGTAGAAGACTATATCATCTGAGAGCGAATTGAAGAAGAGACACAGGGTAAAAAGTAACTTCTAACGAATCTGGCCGATGGAATTATCTTAACAAATGCAATATCTGAATCAAGTGCAAATATGAAAGTGTATCCGATAATGTAATTTCGTCTGTTGTGTCTCTAAAAGAAAAATAATGTAGATGGATACTTTTCTAGGAATCTGCATGGTCGGGATTATCACCTAGGTAGAAAATAGGAGAAGACCAACAAGCCTCACGGGCATCGAGGGTAGAAATGATATTCAGCAAGTCTAGAAAACTTACGCCAACAACAACTGCAGTGAAAATAAGGAAACTAAGTGAAGGTGGAAATTTCTAAATTTTAAATTTCATCCCATCTTCTTGTTTGTGTTTTCGATTAGGTCCACTGCCGTTGACCTGATCGGAACCACAAACGATATTGAAAGGTAAATAGGGTATCATTGCTTCCTTAGCAATATGGTTATAATTGATTGTATTTTTTTGCCTTGACATGCTTTCAACATTCCTTGGAGAAGATCAGATGCTTGCTATAGTATGTGAATCCCGATAATTTTCAAGCTTGATTCTAGCTTGTTGATTCTGTATTCAAGTTGGTCGTTACCATCTTCAAAGTTGGTAAGGAGTTCCTTGTCTCCTGTGAGCTCGATCAGGAACACTACCTTCAAAGTTGTGGCATTCTAGAAGCCCTTGAGAACACTTTCTATTCAGAAGCTTTAAAGGATACATGGAGGGTCGCTGTGTTTGTTTTAGGTCAAAATGTGTTGATGCACGTTGAAGATGTGTTCCCAACAGTTGAACAACACACTTTTATCGAGCGTTGCTCCATGCATCTTTCTCAACCAATTTGATAAATTAGTAAGCATGGAGTTACGTAGCATGTGATTTAAACCGGCTCTACCAAGCCTATCAAACGTTACGTAACTCCAAGCTTATTACCCTATCAGAATAATATACCCGAGTTAGTGAACATAGAAAAAAAGCCCAACCTGTCAGCCTTTCTACTGATCACTCTTCTCCAATATAGATGACAAGATATCTGCTATGCAAAAGTCTACACCATCGCCAGATATGATTGCCTGGGAACATGTTTGGCGACGGTGTAGACTTTTGAATAGAAGATATCTTGTCATCTATATTGTAGAAGAGCAATCAGTAGAAAGGCTGAGAGATTGAGCTCATTCGATTTGTGCACTAACTCAGTCATATTTTTTTGATAGAGTAATGAGCTTAGAGTTACATAACTTTTGATAGGCTTGGTAGAGCTGGTTTAGATCATATGCTACGTAACTCCATGCTTACTAATTTATCAAATTGGTTGAGCAAGATGCATGGAGCAATGCTAGATAAAAGTGTGTCGTTCAACTTTTGGGACCACATCTTCAACGTGCATCAACACATTTTGGCCTAAAACAAACACAAAGACCCTCTATGTATTCTTTAAGGCTTCTGAAGAAAGTGTTCTGAAGGGCTTCTAGAATTCCACAACTTTGAAGGTAGTGTTCCTGATCGAGCTCACAAGAGACGAGGAACTCTTTACCAACTTCGAAGAGGGCAACGACCAGCTTGAATACAGAATCAACAAGCTGGAGGCAAGATTGAAAATTATTGGTTCATATACTACAACAAGTATTTGATATTTTCCAAGAAATGTTGAAAACATGTCAAGGCAAGAAGACACAATCAATTATAACCATATTGCTAAGGAAGAAATGAACAATGGACCTGATCGGAAACACAAACAAGAAGGCATGGGATGAAATTTAAAATTCAAATTTTTTTTGCCTTCGCTTAGATTCCTTATTTTAACTGCAGTTGCTGTTGGCATAAGTTTTCTAGACTTGCTGTACATCATTTCTACCTTCGATGCCTGTGAGGCTTCTTTGTTGGTCTTCTCCTATTTTTTATCTAGGTGATAATACAGACCACGCATCTCCCTAGCAAAGTGTCCATCTGCATTGTTTTTCTTTCAGAGACACAACAAATGAAATTACATAATCGAATATACTTTCATATTTGCACTTGATTCAGATCTCGCATCTATTAAGATAATTCCATCGGCCAGATTTGTTAGAAGTTACTTTCTACCCTATGTCTCTTCTTCAATTAGCTCTCAGATGATATAGTCTTCCATCAACCACCTATTTTCCTTCGAAAGTATTCTCCTACCGCATATTCTGGCATAAAATCATCACCCCGAGCGAGCAACCCAGCCATATAAATTTTGTCCAGGGCAATAAATATATTGGTTTTCCGTTCTTATTAGATGTAGTGCTAAGCTTCGAAGGCCCTCTAAGGGTCCAATGCACCCTAAAAGTTAGTCCAAGAACTATTGAATCTATTTACAATGACACAAAAATAAGATCTCTTCACAATGCTTGACAAATAAACATGAGCAACAACCGACATTAAATCTTAACAGGCTATCAGAACCATATTCATGGTCCCTCAGCCTTATCAGTTCAGACCTACCAAACTTAACTATAAAATTGCAGACATCTTGTTTGAACGATCTATGTCTAATCAGTACAAACATCATTCACAAAATCAGTGCACTCTATGTGTGTTTCCTCGATAACAGTATCAGTAATACATATATCCCACGTAAGAAGTGGTTTCATCTATAAGTAGCTTATTCCTTCGATCCTATCTTTACTGCAGCCTCTTGAGATAGTTCGTCAAAAGTTGATCAACTGTCTGTTCTTTATATCTATAAAGAAGAGGAAAAAAATTGATGTCACAAAAAGAACATTATCCATCTGCTGTATCAGATATGGAGTTTGTTGCAACAGATGTGGAGTCTGTTGCAACAGATGTGGAATTTGATGGAATACATTAAACCTGCCTTTCTGGTGGTTTTATTTGTTCCAACAGTTTCTCCATCTGTTGCAACATCAACAACAACATAAACATCACTAAAAAAGAAACAACATTTGTTCCAACAACATCATCAACAACAAAGAAACAACATCCTTTGTGCCAGAACCATCAACAACACCACAAGTTCCAACAATGCCAACCCCACCACCAACATCAATAACTACATCAACAATAATAAAATAAACAAAAAAAATGATACTGCCAACAAGGCTTTTAAACTTCTCCCAACAGATGACTTTTTACTCATATTGTAATAAAAATTCTCGGATTGTTTATTCAACACTTACAAGTTCCTTAAATTTTTTTTAATAAATATGATATGGGTAAATAGTAATTAATAATAAAACAGATGTAAATAACACGCAAAGAAGAAGACGAGAATGAAAGAGAAATAATGAACCATACCTTAATATTAAAAAGGGGATCAAAATAGAAATTTAAGTCGAGGAAAGACATGGATGGGTTTAGATCCGAAAATATCTTTATGAGAAGAGAAGAGAAAAGAGAGAAAAAAGGCTGTGACCCTAAAGAGGAGAGAGAAAAAGATAAGAGTTGAATAAAATAACTGTAGCTGAAGGAAGAGATGAGATAATTTCTATAAACGTATTATTTATGTAGACGTAGTGGTTTTCAATATTCATTAATTAATATTCATTAATTTCATGAATAATTTGAGGGGCACGAGGAAGACTAAGACTACTAACATTGAAAAGACAAGACAAGACTGCTCAATGAACTCACTTTTGAGATATCCAAGAAATATTTTTTACCACCTTTAGTAGTAAGTACTACTACTTGATATTATGTACTCGGACCAGAAGCTTCTTGCTTTAAAATTAAAAGAGATAAAAATATTTTTAAACAAATATGTCATCTGTTGCAATATATATAAATATCTGTTTAGAAATCTGAACATCTCAGTCATCTGTTACAGCAGATATAAATATCTGTTTAAAAATCTCAAAAGCTCAGTCATCTGTGACAACAAATGAAAATGTTCATTTGATAATTAATAAAATTAGATATGTCATCTGTTTCAACAGATATAAATATTTTTTTTAAAATTTCCAATAGCTCAGTCATCTGTCACAACAGATGCAAATATTTATTTGATAATTAAATTAGATATGTCATCTGTTGCAACATATATGTACTTGTTTGAAAATTTTCAACAGCTTAGTTATTTGTTGCAACAGATTTTATAGCAATTGATTTAGGTGGAACTAGAGATGAATGAATGAGCTCACAGGGTCAACTGCAAATCCAATCGAGTCTTTGCAATTGCGTGGCATTGGTATTGTATTCATACTGACCCGAGTCGTCGATCGATCACTCTGAGTTGAAATGAGTTCTCATCAACTCAATGTTAGGATAGTGATAGTACCTAAGTTGATTTAGGTGGAACTAGGGATGAATGAGTGAGCTCGCAGGGTCAACTACAAATCCAATCGAGTCTTTGCAATTGCATGACATTGGTATTGCATTCATCCCAACCCGAGTCATCGATCGATCACTCTGAGTTGAAATGAGTTCTCATCAACTCAATATTAGGATAGTGATAGTACCTAAGTTGATTTAGGTGGAACTAGGGATG
>NC_061121.1:30386610-30387927 GCF_002878395.1 Capsicum annuum
TTCATCCCAACCCGAGTCATCGATCGATCACTCTGAGTTAAAATGAGTTCTCATCAACTCAATATTAGGATAGTGATAGTACCTAAGTTGATTTAGGTGGAACTAGGGATGAATGAAAGAACTCGCAGGGTCAACTATAAATCCAATCGAGCCCTTGCAATTGCATGGTGTTGGTATTGCGTTCATCTTGACTCGAGTCGTCGATCGATCACTCTGAGTTGAAATAAGTTCTCATCAACTCAATGTTAGAATAATGATAGTACCTAAGTTGATTTTGGTGGAAATAAGGATGAATGAATGAGCTACAAATCCAATCGAGTCTTTGCAATTGCATGGCGTTGGTATTGCATTCATCTCGACCCGAATCATTGATCGATCACTCTAAGTAGAAATGAGTTCTCATCAACTCAATATTTTAAAAACTATATCTTTTAAAATTTTTAAAATTAATTAAGATCAATTCGGACCAAATTAGCAATATCAAAACTTGTCATTCTTTTCTAAAATTACAAATCAACCCATACAAATCATTCATTTGCGCAAAAAACTTTTCATTTCAAATCTTAAGTTCTCACTCTTCTCTCTCTCTCTCTCTCTCTCTCTCGGGGTGTCTTCTCCCTCTCAATAATACAAACAATACAAACAACAACTACTCAACATATTGCTCAACCTTTCAAAATAGGTCATTTTTCTTCCCATTTACGACTGTATATAGTTGTTTTTTTCGACTTCATTCCTGCTTGTATCCGTTGTTTTCTTTATCTTCGCATGTAATAGAGTTCGAGAAGAGTTCTACATTCGTTCTTTATTCTAAAAAATAGGAATTTTTAGTCAATGATAAAATAGAAGACTTAGTCATATTATCTTTGAGAATGGGTTAACAATTTTGAGTTTTGATGCTAAAAAAGGTAGGAAGCACCCGAGAAAATCCTAGTTTTTCTCTCAGTGTTTTGTTGACTGTCGTGGTATTGTTGGATGGTGTTTGTTGTATTGTTGGTGGCTATTGTTGGTGGTGTTGGTATTTATGTTTTTTAGAGGTGGTGTCGGTGGTCTTGGTGTTGGTATTGGTGGCATTGGTGGTGGTCTTGGTGGTATTGGTCGTGGCATTGGTTGTGGTGGTGGTTGTCCATCTATTGCAACGGGTGGAAGATCTGTTGGGAGATATTAAATAGGTCTTCGAACAGATTCCCCATCTGTTCAAACTGATGGGTTATTCGTTGGAGTATTTTCTTGTAATGTGGCAGAGAATAATTTATTGAAATTTCTCCACCTGTTGCAACAGGTGGAATATCTGTGGGGAGATATTAAATAGGTCTT
>NC_061121.1:30390927-30403973 GCF_002878395.1 Capsicum annuum
CGTTCTTATCTAGGAGTGAAATAGAAATTATGTTCCTACATAACTACGAAACATTTAGTATATTGTTCAGTGTCAAGACCTTGCTGGAAGTCATCTTTAGGCAAATTTTTCCTGTTCCCTCCACCTTAGCCATAGCGGAGTTGGCCATGCAAAGAATTTATTCTGCTTGAGAAAGAGCAAATGATGAGAACAACTCTTTGTTTGCGCAAACATGGCGTGTGGCACCAGAATCCATCCACTATTCGCGTGGATTCCCCACCAAGTTGCATTCTATGAACATAACACACAAATAATCATATTCTTTGTTGGACTCAATTATGTTCGCTTGGTCCTTTTTCTTGCCTTTCTTCGGGGCTTGAAAATCTGTGGACTAGTGTCCAATTTTGCCACAATTGAAGCATTTTCCCATGAACTTTTTCTTGGGTTGATTGCTTTCATGTTCAACTTTCTTTCTTTTCTTCGAGTTGTTTTGGCCATCTTCTACAATATGGGCTCCATTCATTGTAGAATTTCCCTTTGACCTTCTTTCGACAACTTTATTGTCCTCTTCAATACGAAGTCAGACGATAAGATCTTCAACGGTCATCTCCTTGCGTTTATGGTTTAAGTAGTTTATGAAGTCTTTCCACAAAGGTGGTAGCTTCTCAACTATCGCTGCTACTTGGAAAGCATCATTCACAATTAAACCGATAAAACAGTTTATGTGAGTATTAAGAACATTTTTATTTTGTTCAACTAAGGTATTTTTCAAAAATATACCTTTTGCTAGGAGATCATGTATGATGACTTGCAACTCCTGTACTTGAGAAACAACAGATTTTTTGTCAATCATTTTGAAGTCCAGGAACCGTGCAACAAGGAATTTCTTAATTCCCACATCTTCCATTTTATATTTATGTTCAAGTGCCCCCCATAGTTCCTTTGATGTCTTGGTTCCACTATATACATTATAGAGGTCGTCTAGGAGACCACTTAGAATATAGTTCCTACAAAGGAAATACGAATTTTTCCAAGCTTCTACAATAACGAAGCGGTCCTTGTTCGAGGTTCCCTCGGTCACCTCAGGAGCGTCTTCACTAGTGAACTATTGTAGACATAAAGTGGTGAGGTAAGAGAACATCTTTTGTTGCCACCGCTTGAAGTTGATGCCAAAAAATTTTCCAGGCTTCTCCGCCGGTTCTATCGTTGGCGGAGCATTTGTGCGACTTGATGTGGCAATATTATTTGCCCCCATAGACATTGTCGCATCCATCATTCGACTTTCAGTTGTCATTTATCCTGTCACCACAAGACAGAAAACTTAGTATTTTTCAGAATACTATTTATAAAGTTAAGTAACTTGAAACTCTTCTTCTTTTTTCTAGTTAACGATGAAGTTTTTGTTACTTCGAATCGTCAACCGAGTGAACCTTAACTTGTGATGAAGATTTTATGTCTTCTAATCGCTAGTTAATTCCAGCGGAGTAGAAAGCCTAAGCTTTAATCTCCAAAAATAAGCAATACAAATTCTGTAAAAAAATTATTCCTTAAGATTGTTATATTCCACAATACGGGTACGTAGAATCTGTATAATAGAATAACAACTTCAACTCGAGTTCAAGTATGAACAAGAACATAACGAAGTTGAACAAATACCCTCAACACAAGATCAAAATAATCTTTACAAGAGGTGTATTTTATATTTCAGAAATATAGATGAAACAAAAATTGTTAAGGCCAAGTCGTCCGAATTCACGGACTTTTCTTAAGGAATAATTCCCCTCACTGTATCCGAGGTTATGGAATCTTCCTCCCAGGATAAAATGGCCTTCAATTCGGCTATAGCGGTACCTCAAATAGGCGGATTCTTCAAACACACGGTTTGAATGATCACACTTAGAGTATTTTTAAGAAGAAGAAGAAACTTATAATTCTGAAATTTACTTCTATCTTAACCTGTGGAAGAAAGCAGGTTATTTATAGCCAAAACATGCCTCTTCTGAAGAGAGGCAATGGTTCAATCCAAAGGTTGTACCTTTGATGTAAGTTTATGTCTATTCATGAAAGATTATATCTTTTCATCTTGTTTCATGAATAAGTGTGTCCTTTTTCTAAATGGTTGCATCAGTTTGTTCAACCAGTACATCAGATCAGAAATAATACACTAGTTCTGAAGCAGCATTAGTTTAAATAGTGCCTGCACAGTTTTGAAACACTATTCACTGCACAGTTTTGAAACACTGTTCATTGCACAGTTTTGAAACACTATTTCAGAATATACATGGAGTCCAACAGAAAATATTTCCTGCATTTTACATATATTTAGATCAGATTTCATCTAATAAAATTTGTCCAAAAAGATAGATCTCATCGATCGATCATTTCCCAAATCCAAATCCAAATCCAAATCCAAATCCAAATCCAAATCCGAAGCCGAGCCGAGCGAGTGACGACGACGCGAGGCATCTCTATTTTCTTGCCTCACTTATCATGTGGAGTAAGTGTTCATTAATATAAACACTACAAAGTTTCCTTCTCCCACCAATGTAGGAGAGTTAATGGACTTTCCACTTTGGGAGTATACCTTCTAAATTGGTATCTCCTTCCTTCCATAATTTTTCTCCATTTTTTCCATTCACACTTCATTCATATACTATGAACCCAACAATCCCCCACATGAATGGGGAATGACTATTTTTTCGTAAAAGTGTTACGGACAAGTATGTGATCATCAAGTAAAGATTGATTGCATCTGGATAAGTGGGTTTCCGTTTGAACTTTCTGTAGTGAACATGAATCGGATGCACTCGATCAATCTGTAGATTTGATATATTTGAACCGTCGAGCTTTAATGTACACCTAGACAACAATGTCACACAACCAACCTTTTACCGTTTATGATTCTTACGATTTTGTTCTTTCAGCCATGAACACGTCCCGATTTCATGAGAGCTTAGAGAATAGGCCTTTACTAACATTCTCCTTGAAGCGGCTTCCACTTCGCCCTCATATTGGTGATTTCTAAATGTTCAATCCTATAGATTAAACTATTTCATCAAATCTGTCAAATTTAGATAATCATTAAAAGACTTTTCATCTTAAGTTTTATCCTTGTTTACTAAACATTGTCTACATTATGAGAAGGAGTTGGTATATTGACAATGTTGAACCTGTCACATAGAACTTTGTTTGATCTCTTTGAATCTAGCTCTTGGTATCTCCAATCTGCTAGGTAGAGTTACCGCCATGCGTTGCGTATGCATTTGCATGGCATCCAAAATGCGCTTGCAAATGGAGAAAAATATTTCTATCAGATTTTTTGGATTAAAATTTCACTTGTTCATCAAGTTTCAAATAAATTTTGTTTAAAAAATAGATCTCATCGATCATTTAACAAATCCAAATCCAAATCTGAATCTGAATTCAAAGACGATACGAGCGAGCGACAACGGCGGCGGCGCAAGGCACGACCTTGATCTTGCCTCACTATCCAAGTGGAGTAAGTGTTCCTTATTATAAACACTTAAAAATTTCCTTCTCCCATCAATGCAGGAGGATTAGTGAAATTTTCATTAAAAGAGTAGACTTTCTATTTTAGTGACTCTATTTCCCTTTATTTTCCATTCATACATACACCTTGAACCCAACAATCCACTACATGAATGGGGACTGTCTATATTTTCAAGAAAGATACGGATAAGCATGTGATCATTGAGCAAAGACTGATTGCATCTAGATAAGTGGGTTTCCCTTTAAACTTTCTGTAGTGAACGTGCATCGGATGCACTCAGTCAATAAGTAGATTTGATATCTTTGAATCGTCGAGATTTAATGTACACCTAGAGAACACATGTCACACAACCAGCCTTTTACTATTTATGGTTCTCACAGTTTTGTTCTTTTTAGCCATGAGCACGTCCCGATTTCATGAGAGCTTAGAGAATAGGCCTTTACTAACATTATCCTTGAAGCGGCTTCCACTTCGCCCTCACATAGGTGATTTGTAAATATTCAATCCTATAGATTAAACTATCTGGTCAAATCTGCCAAATTTAGATAATCATTAAAAGACTTTTCACCTTAAGTCTTATCCTTGTTTACTAAACATTGTCTATATTATAAGAATGAGTTGGTATATTAACAATGTTGAACCTGTCAGACAAAAAATTGTTTGATCTCTTTGGACCTAGCTCTTGGGATCTCCAGTACCATAGGTTCTTTATTATAATATAAAGCATAGTATTAAGTGTATTTAAGATACCCCAAAACTCTTTTCATTGCCATCCAATGAGTTTTGTTGGGATTACTCGTATACTGACTCAACTTACTAATAGCGCATGCTATGTATGGTTGTTTACAATTCATTATATACATTAAACATCACAATACTCTTGCGTACTCCAATTGTGAGTCACTTTTATCTTCATTCTTTCGAAGTGCAAAGCTCACATCTAATGGAGTCTTGACGATACCAAATTCCATATACTTGAATTTGTCAAGTACCTTTTTGATATAATGAGTATGTGACAAAGTCAACCGTTGTGGAGTCCTATGGATTCTTATTCCTAAGATCACATCCGCAACTCCAAGGTCTTTCATTTCAAACTTTCTCTCGAGCATTCATTTCATGGCATTTATGTCAGAAATGTCTCTACTGATGATCAATATATCATCCACATATGAACAAATAATGACTTAGTGATTTGGAGTGTCTTTAATATACACACATTTATCACATTCATTAATTTTGAACCCGTTTGCCAACATGGTTTGGTCAAACTTTGCATGTCATTATTTAGGTGCTTGCTTTAGTACATAAAGTGACTTAACAAGTTTACACACTTTATTTTCTTTTTCTAGAACCACAAAACCCTCAGGCTGTTTCATGTAAATTTCTTCCTCCAATTCTGTATTTAAGAATGCTGTTTTCATATCCATTTGATGAATTTCAAGAATAAATACTACCGTTAAGGCAATTAACATCCGAATTGATGTTATCCTCGTTACTGACGAGTATGTATCAAAGTAATCAAGGCCTTCCTTTTGGTTAAAGTCTTTTACAACAAGTCTTGCCTTTATTTGTCAATAGTACCATCAGCTTTCATTTTTCTTTTGAAGATTCCTTTAGAACCTAAAGGTTTATTTCCTGAAGAAAGATCAACTAACTCCCGCATATGGTTGCTTAAGATTGAATCAATCTTACTATTGACTGCCTCTTTCCAAAAGGATGAGGCTGACGACGATATCGCTTCTTTAAAAGTTTGAGACTCATTTTCTAAGACAAATATTACAAAATTTGATCCAAATAAAGTTGACGTTATTTGACGTGTACTACATCTTGAATTCTCATAATTATGTACATTCTCACTTTGTTCATCTCGCGGTCATTTAGATCCCCACTAGACTGTTCATGTCTAGTTTTATATGGATAAATATTTTCAAAGAATTCAGCATTATCTGATTCTATTACCGTATTTTCATTAATATCCGGATGTTCGGATTTATGAACCAAAAACTGATAAACACCCCCACACTTTAAAAAATTGCAAGTTGGGTTTCCTTCCTTCCCTTTTTTCATAAGGAATTGATTGTGTCTTACTATGAGGAACTCTATTGAGTATTCGATTGACTGTAAGGTTAGGCCTCCCTCCCCCTCCCCCACCATACCATACAAGTTTTGCGGTAAACCTGAACTTATATGTAAGACATTCTTCATTTCCTTCAAATTTCTGTTTCTTCTTTTAGTAATTCTATTAGATTGAGGTGAATATGGGGCCGTAGTTTGTTGGACAATTTCATTCCCTACACATATTTCGGCGAAGGGTGATTCATATTCTCCACCCCTATCACTTCTTATAGGTTAGATCTTTTTCTCTAACTGATTTTCAACTTCAGTTTTATATTGCCTAAACGCATCTATTGCTTTATCCTTACTATTTAGCAAATAGACATAACAATATATAGTGCAATTGTCAATAAAAGTTATAAAATACTTTTTTCCACCACGAGATGACGTTGACTTCATTTCAAAAATGTTAGTGTAGATTAAGTCCAAGGGATTCGAATTTCTTTCAACGGACTTATATGGATGGTTAGCATACTTTGATTCCACACACGTTTGACACTTTGATTTATTGTACTCAAAGTTTGGCAATACTTCTAAGTTAATCAGTTTTTGCAATCTTTTGTAATTAACAAGGCCTAACCATTTATGCCACAAATCATATGACTTAAGCAAGTAAGAAGAAATTAAACTTTTATTGATTTCAACATTCATTTTGAATAGGCCTTCATTGAGGCAGCCTTTTCCTACATACACTTCTCCTTTACTAAGTATAATTTTTTTAAGAAATAAATACACATTTGAATTTGTTTTTGTCTAGAAGTGATACATAAATTAAGTTCTTCTGCAACTCCGGTACATACAGGACATTCTTGAGTGTCAACACTTTGCCTGAAGTCATTTTCAAGTTTACTTTTCCTGTTCCTTCTACTTTTGCAGTAACGGAGTTTGCCATGTAGATTTTTTCTTCTTCTTGAGCTGGAGCGAACGTCGAAAACAACTCCTTATTAGTATAAATATGGCGGGTGGCACCAGAATCCATCCACTATTCGCGAGGATTTCCCACTAAGTTGCATTCGGAAAGTGTGGCACATAGATCATCCATTTCTTTCTTGGACTCAGCCACATTTACTAGGTCCTTTTTCTTGCTTTTCTAAGGGGCCCGACAATCTGTTGATTTGTGGCCAATCTTGCCATAGTTGAAGCACTTTCCCTTGAATTTCTTCTTGGGTTGATTTTTTTCATTTCCAGCTTTCTTTCACCTTTTAGAGTTATTGTGGTCATTTTCTACAATGTTTGCTCCATTTATTGCATAATTTCCTTTTGACCTCCTTACGTTTGTATTTCATATAGTTCTTGAAGTCCTTCCAAATAGGTGGTAGCTTCTCTATTATTGTTGCTACTTGAAATATTTCATTCATGATCAAACCTAAAATAAGGCTTATGTGAATACTAAGAACATTTTTAAACTGTTCAACAAAGGTATTTGGCAAAATCATACTTTCCGCATGGAGATCATGGATGATCACTTGCAGTTCTTGGACTTGGGAGACAACAGACTTGCTATCATTTTATATTCCAGGAATCTTGCAATGAAGAACTTTTTAGTTCCGACATCCTCTGTTTTGTACTTCCATTCTAGCACTCCCCATAACTCTTTTGCTGTCTTTGTTTCACTATACACATTGTAAAGTCCATCTTGGAGACCACTCAAAATGTAGTTCCTACAAATAAAATCTGAGTGTTTTCAAGCCTCCATATTCACAAATCGATCTTGTTCAGAGGTTCCCTCGGGCACCTCCGGAGCTGCTCAAATGTACCTTTGAAGACAAAGAGTTGTAAGGTATAAAAATATTTTTTGTTGCCACCTTTTGAAGTCAATACCAATGAACTTTCTGGGTTTCTCCACTGGTGCCATTGCTGGCAGAGCATTCATACGACTTGTTGTGGCAACACTGGTCACCGCCACAGTCGTTGCAACATCATGACCTTGACTATCCGTAGTCATTTTCATTTAATAACAAGACAGAACCTTGAGTATGTCAAAATACTCTTAATAAAGTTGCAACAACTTTAAACACCTCTTTTTTCTAGTTTAATGATGAAGTTTTTATTACTTATAATCATCAACTGAGTGGTCTTTAACTTGTGATGAAGATTTATGTCTTCAAATCACTAGTTAAGTTCAAACGGAGTAGAAAGCTTAAAGCTTTAATCTCCAGAAACCAAGCAATGCTGATTTTAAAAAATTATTCCTTAAGATTATTATTTTTCAATGTTTTCAGGTACAAGAATCTATATTTAGGCACAACAACTTCAACACAAGTTCAAGTGTAATACCAAGAACACCTATGAAGTTACTTAACACCTTCAACACAAGATTAAGAATAATCTATCCAAGAAGTGTGTTAAATTTCAGAAATAAGATGAAACAAAAATTAAAGCCAAGTCCCCCGACTTCACGGAGTGTCCTTAAGGACTAATTCCCCTCACAGTACCCGGGGTTATGGAATCTTTCTCCCAGGATAAAATGGCCTTCTATCCAACAATAGAGGTACTTCAAATTTTTGGATTCATCGAACTCACTCAACAACTAATGATCACAATGAGTTTTTGAAGATATTGTTATGACCTTAACTACTGGACCGTGCGGGCACCTACGCTATTCTACGTAGCTAGGAGAACCCTTACTACCCAATTAAAAGTATGTGGAAGACTTATTTTTTCAAGAAAATAGAAGATTAAATATAATAACATAAATTAAATATTAATAAGTAAACTTTTTCAAAAACTTCTTTCACTATCCACAGACTTGGCTAGACATGTACAAGACCTATCTACTACATCATAAACTAATAATAAAATAATAATACAAAGACTCTAAAATCTGCCAGGATGAATGTAATACCCCAAAAGTTCAGACATTTTAGGATCATGCTTCTAACTCATTAGTAATAAATTTTTAGTGCTTTGGTAGTGTTATGATCACGTTTGATTCATATTAAGGCCTCAAAAGTGTCCTAGTTAATAGACGAATCAAAATATTTCCTTACCTATTGAATTCTTGAGAAGGATATTAGTATAGTTAACTTCAAATGACCATATCTCTCGCTATGCTATGAGTTTATGATCTTATCAACCACCAACAGATATATAATTGAATTAGCTTTCCAATGATATCAATTTTTCCTAAATCCAACATTGGAGCAAGGAGTTATGCCCATTTTACTCCAACATGTCAAGCTGGGAAACTGAGTGACGACATTCGTGATAAGCTGTCACGAGCGTGATGACTTATCACCAATGTCGTCAGCCCTGGGCAGATTTCCACCCCCAGTGACGACATTTTGTGATAAGTCGTCACGCCTGTGATGGTTTATCACCAATGTCGTAAACCTTAACCAGAAAATCGAGATTTTACCCTTTTGTGATACATTTCATGATGACTTATCACCAGATTGATGACTTGTCTAGAATATCGTCAGCCTTGGTCTTTTTCCTTCACTTCCCATGACTTATAACCCTCAAGGAGCGTATTATCTTCCATTATCTTTAGTTAGACATCACAAAAATCTCTTTTATACACTCTCAACCACAAGATTAGGGTTTCCTTTCAAGATTATCTCCACAAGAACAAGAACACTCTCTCCCAAAGGGTTAAACTCTAGTCAAGAAAAATCCTAAGGATTCCTTCAAGAACCTTCAGAAATATTAGATCTATTTCAAGATTCAATCACTAAGGCATGCGTAGTGTTCATCCATGGATCCCTTTCATCCATAAAGCTCAAGAATCATGTTTTAAATTATAAATTGTGATTTCCTTGTTGTTTTATGACTATATTCATGTTGATGATTGTTGTTTGGATTCAAGGTTGTATCTTGATATGTTTTCCATAAAGCATGTGAGTAGGTTAGTTGAAACCCATGAATTTTGGATGGATTAAGATTGTTAAATTGATAAGTACACCTATGCCCAAAGTTGTGCATGTAAGGTGTTCGATAAAATGCCAAGAATGATAGAATCCATGTTTTTATGACTTAATAGTGCTTAAATGACAAGCCCAAGTTCTATTCTTTATGACTCCACATGAACTCCACGTAATTGTTGTGTGTTATTGTTGTGATATGGAATGAGCATGATATTGAAGCAACGTAAGTATATACATGTTGTGAGCATCCCCTTCCATGTACAAGATGTTGAGATCCAAGTGTAGTATGAAATCCCCTACTTATGATATTGTGAATTGTGGACTCTATTCTTATGATCAAGTCAGTCATGTGTGTCGGTTTCCTTCCATCGAATCCTGCGTGTACTTGTACCTGAAAAATATAGCTGTGTCCCTAGAGCCATGTCATGTTATCATGATACTCTCATTCAAGCCATGATCTATAGAACTCAGACAGTCATGTGACTCAGGAAATCTCTGAAATCTCATGATCTCAGTTAATTCTCAGATAATAGTATTATTCCTTCAGTAAATAGAAGTCAATTACTTAGTCCATGTACATTCAGTTAATCATGTTAAATCTCTTAAGATGGGAGTAGAAGTTAGCACCGAGTGAACCCAAGGATGGGAACTTTCCTGCCAGATAAGGGTGTAATTCTTAGAGTTATCTTTGTGTTCCAGAACTACGTAGCCAACGTAGGTTGAGACATCTTAACCTATCAGATTAGGGTTGATGAGGTGATTTGACCTGTCAGACCATGGTCCTACCGTTCTCATTAGAGTAACCTGCTAGATAAGGGTCACTCACAGCTTGTCCTTACTAGTGGCGCGGTATTGACACCCTTCCAATCAGGGCACAGATTGGACCCCAGCTCAGCTATTATAGCATATTTGGGGCATGTCGGTTAAAAAACTACCTCCTATGGTTTCAGTCTCAGTCTCAGTAATAGAACTTGGATAGTTCTTCAGATTTTAGTATACCAGGACTGTCAGATATAGTCTATTCAATTACAGTACAAACCTCAGGTAGTTCCATCAGATTCAGGACTATCAGACACAGTCATCCATATTATCATATATTCCAGTATTAGTCATGTTAGATATCAATAAACCATGTATTAGCATACATATCTAGATATCACGTATTCGCGATCTCAGTTACTATGTATGCATGTTTGCACTCTCACGTTCATATTAGTCATTCAGTTAGAACTGCTCATGCATGTAAGACCTTTTGTATATAGCCTACCTCACTCGTATACTCAATACTTTTAATTGTACTAACGCATTTGTGCTATGGTGCTTTCTTTTATGTTACACCATAGGTTCTGAGCCACGAGTTCCAGATCAGCAGTAGAAGTCGTATTTCAGTATACAGAGTTGCTGTGAGTCCTTTTCATTTGAGGCTGATATGATTTGACTTCATTTATTTTCTTTGCTTATCTTTCAGTTTACAAAGTTAGTTGGAGACATGTTCCTTTAGCTCTTTACTCAGACAGTATTTAAAGACTTTTAGATTTAGTTCAAATTTGTTTTACACTTTAGTTGTTTTGGGTATTTGTTACCCCATATGGATGTAAAGATTTGTCAGATATTTTATTCAGTTATACCTTATGGCCTATTGTTCATGTTTTCTGCATTTTACATGTATATTATGCAGTATACAGGTACAGATATCAGTCATGGGTTAGCTTGTGGTCCTTCAGGGTCATAAGCACCGTGTAGCATTCCGGTTCAGAAAAATTGAGGTGTTACAAACTTGGTATCAGAGCCTAAGGTTCAATAGAGTCCTAGGAAGTCTGAAAGCCGCATCTAGTAGAGTCTTGTACATGGGTGTGTTGCACGCCACATTTATGTCCAGGAGGCTATAAGATATTTTAGGAAAAGTTCCCATCTTTCAGTATTTAGGTCATGCTAGTGATCATGATCTCAAGTTAAACCCTCAGTCTAATCCGTTCTTCTCTTATTTCAGAATATGCCTCCAAAGAGAAAAAACCAGCCAACTCCTCAGCCCAAAGATTCTTTGGGCGAACATGTTTCTCATGTAGAGTTTAGGGCCGCATTTACCACACTTCCTCAGTCTATGGCTGTCCAAAAATAAATGGCCACCAGCTATTCCAGCCAATCTAGTGGCGAACTCAGCTGCAGCTAGGATTTGGGACTTCACCCGAATGAACCCTCCATTTTTTTTTCTGATCTAAGTCTGATGAAAACCCCTAGGAATTCATTGACCAAGTCTAGAAGGTCATAGACATCATGGGAGTTACCTTTTGTTAGAGTGACGAGTTAGTCGCATACCAATTACAGGATATTGCTTACACTTGGTACAAATAGTGGAAGTCTGAGAGGTTAGAGAATACAAGTCCTATAGAGTAGGAGGAATTTGTCACGGCTTTCTTAGATGGATTCTTTCTCCAAGAGCTGAGGGAGGCAAAAGTTCTAGAGTTCATTAACCTCAAGCAGGGAAATATGATGGTTAAAGAGTACTCTCTTATATTTACTCAGTTAGATAGATAAGCCCCATATGTGGTTGCAGACAACAGGGCTAAGATGAGCAAGTTCGTGTTAGAGGTGAATGATAGCATGGTAAATAAGTGTAGGTCTGTGATGCTGAACAATGATATGACTTTAGCCAGGATCATGAACCATGCTCAACAAATAGAGGAGCAGAAGATTAGGACTAGGGAGAGGCAGAATAAGAGAGCAAGGTCAGGCATTTTTAGTTTTGCTCAACCTAAATTAGAAGGAGGAAATCATTCATAGTTTCATCCTAAGCCAGCAGTTCCAGCTCCTTCTTCAGCCAGTGCCCCAGTACTGAAATTCAAAGACGGCTACTGAGATCGAGCACCAGGCTTTAAGTCTCAGGGCAGTGTTAGCAGTGCCCGAACTAACCCCCTATGTCAGACTTATGGTAAGAACTATAAGGGTACCTGTAAAGATGGTAGCGATGTTTGTTTCGGTTGTGGCAAGACAGACCACAGGGTTAGAGAGTATCCGCAGTCAGGTCTGCAAGGTCAGTAGAATCGTTCCACAGCCCAGTCCGATTGCCTAAATCAATAAGGTGCCACTTCTAGTGCTACTAGTGGGCAACGTCCAAACAAACTCTATGCTCTTTAGATCCAACAGGATCAGGAAAATTCTCCTGATGTCATTACTGGTACGTTGCAGATTTTCCATATTCATGTTTATGCTTTGCTAGATCGAGGTGCATCCTTTGTCTTTTGTTACTCCTTATATAGCAGGCAATTTCAGAATTAGTCCCAAAATTTTAGCAGAGCCCTTTTCAGTCTCTATCCTAGTGGGTAAAACCATCATGGCTTGATGGGTATACAGGAACTGCCTAGTTATGATATTTCAGAAAGCCACGTCAGTAGATTTAATCGAGTTAGAGATGACTGATTTTGATGTTATTCTCGACATGGATTGGATTCATTCCTACTATATCACAGTCGACTGCAGAAGTAGAATAGTTCAGTTTCAGTTCCTGAATGAGTCCATCCTAGAGTGGAAGGGTAATACTTCATCTTTTAGGGGTCAGCTTATTTCCTACCTTTGGG
>NC_061121.1:30404073-30427818 GCF_002878395.1 Capsicum annuum
TTAGCAGAGCCCTTTTCAGTCTCTATCCTAGTGGGTAAAACCATCATGGCTTGATGGGTATACAGGAACTGCCTAGTTATGATATTTCAGAAAGCCACGTCAGTAGATTTAATCGAGTTAGAGATGACTGATTTTGATGTTATTCTCGACATGGATTGGCTTTATTCCTACTATATCACAGTCGACTGCAGAAATAGAATAGTTCAGTTTCAGTTCCTGAATGAGTCCATCCTAGAGTGGAAGGGTAATACTTCATCTTTTAGGGGTCAGCTTATTTCCTACCTTTGGGTAAGGAAAATGATATCTAAGGGATGTGTTTATCATCTCGTTCATGTTAAAGACTCTAGTTTCGAATCTCCCATTCTTGAATCAATTCCAGTTGTAAATAATTATTCAGAAGTGTTTCCCAAAGATCTTCCAGGCATTCCTCCCGAAAAGGAAATAGACTTTGGCATTGACCTTATTCCAAATACTCAACCTATTTCTATTCTGCCATACATAATGAAACCAACAGAACTCAGAGAACTGAATGAATAGTGGATCTCTTAGATAAGGGATTCATTAGACCCAACATTTCCCCATGGGGCACACCAGTCTTATTCATGCGTAAGAAAGACGGTTCTCTTAGGATGTCAACTGATTATCGTCAGCTTAATAAAGTCACGATCGAAAATAAGTATCCTCTTCCTAGGATAGATGATTTGTTTGACAAACTTCAGGGTGCTAGTTATTTCTCCAAGATAGACCTCAGATCAGGCTATCATCAGCTCAAAGTCAGAGAATGTGACATCCCGAAGACAGCTTTCCGTACTTGGTATGGTCACTTCGAGTTTCTAGTCATGTACTTTGGTATTACCAATGCCCCAAACACTTTCATGGACTTGATAAACCGTGTGTTCAAGCAGTACTTGGACATATTTGTCATAGTCTTCATAGATGATATCCTGGTCTATTCCCGCATAGAGCGCGATCATGCAGACTATCTCAGAATTATTCTTCAGACCCTCAGAGATCACCAACTATTCACCAAATTAGGTAAGTGTGAGTTTTGGCTAAGGTTAGTAGCATTTCTTGGCCATATTATTTCCGGTGATGGCATTAGAGTAGATCCTCAGAAGACCAAAGCGGTAAGAAACTGGCCTCGCCCTATCTCTCCATCAGATATCAGGAGTTTCTTGGGTTTGGCTGGCTATTACAAATGGTTTGTTAAGGGATTTTCTTCTATTGCATCCCCTATGTCCAGATTGACTTGAAAGAAGGTCAAGTTTCAGTGGTTAGATTCTTGCCAGAAGAGTTTTTAGGAGTTGAAGACTCGACTCACCTCAGCTCTTGTTCTAGATCTTCCAGATGGTTCAGATGGGTTTGTAGTGTATTGTGATGCATCCAGAGTGGGTCTAGGTTGTTTACTCATGATGTATGGTAAGGTCATAGCCTACGACTCCAGACAGTTAAAGCCCCATGAGAAGAATTATCGTACTCATGATCTTGAGTTAGTAGTCGTAGTATTTGCCTTGAAGATTTGGAGGCATTATCTATACGGAGTTCATGTAGATGTCTTCACAGATCATAATAGTTTTTAGTATGTCCTTTCCTATAAAGATCTCAATCTTCGTCAGAGAAGGTGGTTAGAGCTCTTGAAGGATTATGATATGAGTGTCCTTTACCATCCGAGCAAAGCCAACATTGTGGTCGTTGCTATCAGTAGACTCTCCATGGGTAGTGTTTCTCATGTTGAGGATAGAAAAAAGAAGATAGCTCAGGAAAGCCATCAGCTTGCCAGACTAGGTATACACTTATTCTATTCTTCAGAGGGTGGTATATATGTTCATAGTAGTTCAGAATCATCTCTAGTTTCTAAGGTGAAATAAAAGCAAGACAGAGATCCTAGACTTGTCAAGCTAGAAGAGTCAATCAGAGATCAAAAGGTTGAGGTTTTCTCCTAAGGGAGAGATGGTGTCCTTCGTTGTTAGGGTTATTTCTGTGTTCTAAATATAGATGACTTGAGGCAGCGGTTTCTTACAGAGGCACATGGTGCGTGATATTATATTCATCCAGGGGACACTAAGATGTACCATGAATTGCGGAAGATCTATTGGTGGAGTAGGATGAAGAGAGATATTGCAGCTTTTGTGACTAAGTGCTCTATATGTCAGCAGGTTAAGATAGAGCATCAGAAGCCTAGTAGTTCCATGAAGGAGTTCACTATTCCTACTTGGAAGTGGGAATAAGTGAAAATGGACTTCGTGATGGGTTTGCCTCAAACTCTTCATC
The DNA here is from genome assembly GCF_002878395.1 of Capsicum annuum. Taxonomy (NCBI): domain Eukaryota; kingdom Viridiplantae; phylum Streptophyta; class Magnoliopsida; order Solanales; family Solanaceae; genus Capsicum; species Capsicum annuum. Next base: position 30,406,345 of record NC_061121.1, read on the forward strand.
AGCACGATTCAGTTTGGGTCATTGTAGACAGGATGACCAAGTTAGCTCATTTTCTTTCAGTCCATACCTCTTATTCAGTCGAGGATTATGCCAAACTCTACATCAGGGAGTTTATTAGATTACACAGTGTTCCACTATCTATTATCTCAGACAGAGGCACCTAGTTCACCTCTCACTTCTGGAAAGTGTTCCAAAGGGGTCTTGGTACCCAAATTCATCTCAGTACAACTTTTTATCCTCAGACAGATGGTCAAGTAGAAAGGACCATTTAGACTCTAGAAGATATGCTAAGGGTGTGTACAATTGATTTCAAGGGAAGTTGGGATGACCACTTGCCTTCGATTGAGTTTGCATACAACAATAGCTATCATTCTAGTATTCAGATATCTCCGTTCGAAGCTCTGTATGGTAGGAGGTACAGATCTCCAATTGGTTGGTTTGAAGTTATTGAGGCCTTAGTCATAGGGCCTGACTTAGTGTTGGATGCCTCAGAGAAGGTTCCGTTAATCAGAGTAAGACTTTGGGTTGCTCAGATCCGATAGAAGTCTTATGCAGACGTTCGTAGAAATGATCTAGGATTCAAGGTTAATGATTTTGTCTATGTAAAGATCTCTCCTATAAAGGGGGTAAAGAGATTCGACAAGAAGGGAAAGCTCAGTCCTTGATATGTCGGTCCTTTCAAAATTCTCAATCGCTTGGGCAAGGTAGCTTATGAGCTCGAATTACCTCTAGATCTAGCTTCAGTTCCTCCAGTCTTCCATGTCTCTTTGCTCAAGAAGTGCATAGGTGACCCTTCGGTTATAGTCCCTACTCAGAGCATGGATATCCAAAATAGCATCTCTTATGAAGAGATTCTGGTTGAAATTCTAGACTATCAGACTTGTAGACTGAGGAACAAAGAAGTCCCTCTAGTTAAAGTTCTTTGGTGAAACTAGTCCGTTGAGGGAGCTACTTGGGAAGCAGAAGCAGAAGCAGATATGTATACCAAGTATCCTCACCTCTTCTCCTCCAATTCAGATCAAGATCAAGGTATTCTCCTTAAGCTTATTTAGTTTCATGTTCAGGATTCCATTCACAAATTTGGTACTAAATATCGTTGCATTCGGTTATGCATACATGTAACAGTTTAGTCACGTAATCATGCATCAGATATGCATGAGTTTAGCTTGTTAGTTATGCATCAGATATGCATGTTCAGTATGTTCAGATATATTTAGCTTATTATTCAGGTTAATCATATCGTCATATTTCAGATATTGCATCCCTTAAGTAAGGCCAGAATATTAGTAATCTCAGCTTAGTCAGATATTTTAGGATCATGCTTCAAACTCATGAGTAATAAATTTTGAGTGCTTTAGTAGTGTTATGATCAAGGTTAATTCATATTAAAGTCTCAAAAGTGTCCTAGTTAATAGACGAATCAAAACATTTCCTTACCGATTGAATTCTTAAGAAGGATATTGGTATAGTTAACTTCAAATGAGCATATATCTCGTTCTTTTATAAATTTCTGATCTCATGACCCACCAACATATATATAATTGAATTATATTTCCAACGATACCAATTTCTCCTAAATACGATATCAGAGCAAGGAGTTATGCCCATTTTACTACAACATGTCAGGCTGGGAAACTGAGTGACGACATTCGTGATAAGCTGTCACAAGCGTGACGACTTATCACTAATGTCGTCAGCCCTAGGTAGATTTCCACCGCCAGTGATGATATTTTGTGATAAGTCATCACAACCATGATAGATTATCACCAATGTCATCAATCTTAACCAGAAAATCAAGATTTCACCCTTTTGTGATGACATTTCGTGATGACTTATCACCAGCTTGATGACTTGTCACGAATGTCGTCAGCCTTAGATTTTCAGCAACTGGGAAACGGTTTAGTAAGGGTATTTTTTTCTTTTTCCTTCACTTCCCATGACTTATACCCTCAAGGAGCGTATTATCTTCCATTCTCTTTAGTTAAACATCTCAGACAGCTCTCTCATACACTCTTAACCACAAGATTAGGGTTTTCTCTCAAGATCATGTCCTTAAGAACAAGAACATTATCTCCCAAGGGTTTAAACCCTAGTCAATAAAAATCAAGATCAAGCCTAAGGATTTCTTCAAGAACCTTCAAAAACATTAGATCTCTTTCAAGATTCAATCACTAAGGTATGCGTAGTGTTCATCCATGGATCCCTTTCATCCATGGAGCTCAAGAATTATGTTTTAAATTAGAAATTGTGATTTCCTTGTTATGTTATGACTATATTCATTTTGATGATTGTTGTTTGGATTCAAGGTTGTATCTTGATTTGTTTTTCATGAAGTACGTGAGTAGGTTAGTTGAAACCCATGAATTTTGGATGGATTAAGATTGTCAAATTGATAAGTACACCTATGCCCAAAGTTGTGCATGTAAGGTGTTCGAAATATGTCCACAGAAATATGTGCACATATGGTATGGGAGTTTTTTTTTCCAAACAATCAAGACCTGCAGGGAACAATCTATGTTCATGTACCATACCAGCGTGGTACCCGATCCACCATATACATATTAGTACTGGTTTGGTACCTGATCTATCATATACATATCCATATCGGCATGGTACCTGATCCAAAATACATATATCCATACCGACGTGATTCCTAATCCAACATATACATATCCATACCGGTGAGGTACCCGATCCAACATACATATATCCGTACCGGCATGGTACCCGATCCAATATATACATATTCGTACCAATGTGGTACCCGATCCATCATATACATATCTATAACGGTGTGGTACCCGATCCAACATATACATATCCGCACCGACGTGGTATTTGATCCAACATACATATATCCGTACCGACATGGTACTCGATCCAACACATACATATTTGTACCGGCACGGTACCCGATTCACCATAAACAAGTAATATCAATATCAAATTTAGACTTTCTCACAACATACAATACAATGTACCAAGTTTTCAAGTACACTTAAAGTCATGAGACAATTCCATCAAGTAAATTTCAATAATTATTTATACACGCATCAACAATCGAAACATCAACAAGCCATTAATGACATTAATACAAGGAGTTATCATTATCAAACAAGCCTCTCATAGGCACATTTCAATAGATCATCATTATCACCAATTTAGCCTCTCATGGGCATCCAATAGATAAAGTGCTTTTATCAATACCAAAATAAGAATACCATAAAATAGATCACAATTTAACACTTAAGCATGCAAGTCACTATTGGAGTATTACTTACTCATTAATTATTAAAATGTCACTACCTCTTTTCATATAATACAATCATCATACTCATTCAAGTCATCTATCCTTTAGATATTACTGGGCTCATCAGTACTTAATCCTAGCATGGTTATCCTCACCATATTATTATCCAACATATACAACTTAATATCATTATAACTCAACTAGGTTCATCACCAGAACAACTAAGAACTATCATGTCCACATCCTTCATTTACAACAAGCCCATTGCAGCACAATGCACATAATATCACAAGAATCACATAATTAATCAATAATATAATTTTCGGGATTAAAGTTAAGTTCTTGTGTCTTTATCCACCTCAACTCCATGTCCGCAGGCCTAGACATGCCTTCTCCCATTAATTCTAAATTATGAAAATATAAATTAACACAATCTTCTACTCATTAAACCTAGCCTACCTGGACGTCAAGCTTTTGGAAGAAACAAGTTGCAACAAAGATGCTCTTTCCTTCCATTCATGCCTTGAAATAATCAATCATCTAAAAATTAAGAAATTATAAAAGTAATAAGTAATTACTCTTCAATCAAATATCTTGGGGATTCAACCCTACTAATTATATCATTCAAGGTCTATATCATCCCCCAAATTAAATTAATCATTAATTATCTCTTTCAAGCTTAATCCATCTCCATTAATGAAGTTTTGTATACTAAAGGTCTCATCTTTACGTAATTTAAGTTTCCTAACCATCAAAATTCATAATCTAGTTTATGAAATTTATGTTAGGAATCTTTAATTTAAAGTTTAGGATCAGCTCTACGTCATGTTAAAAACACCCATGAGTGTTTTCCAAAAGGATTCCACCATTAAAGATCTTTCTAAGGATTCTAAGATGTTAAAGTATTAAAAGACGAAGAAAATAATGGAAAAACTTACCTTAATGAAGGAATTTCACCTTAATCCTTGAGAAATCACCTCTATAGGGTTGGGGAATGAAATTTGAGGTTTTTATACTTAAAATATGGCTGATGCTGATTTCAATGCCATCACAATTTTCGCTACAGCGAAATCCCGCTTCAGCCCGAACGGTGCTTAGTAAAATAGTCATAACATTTTACTCCAAATTTGGATTGAGGAATGGTTGTTGTGTTGGAAAGAGGACTCAAATATCTTTGATTTTATAGGTAATGGGACCCCTAACTCCTTATATTCTATAAGATATGATCGTTTGAAGTTGAACCTAATAAAACACCATATCGAAACTGTATCGGAAAGAAAGTTCTATGCTTAACTTTGAGTTAGGGATATTGCATGACCTTAATTAATAGCTAAAGAAATTTCAAACTAAGTTATTGATACTATAACTCATGAATATTAAATTCATCGGGCTTGAGCCTATCTAGACACATCCGAAGCGTAAAATCTTCACTGAAAAGTTTAAGGTGTTCTAATAAATAAAATATTGGCTATTTTGGACACAAGTTAATATTGAGGAATGAAAATTAAGAATTTTCATGAATTTATTACGAATAATTTAGTAACGACAAAATGAGTTGTTACAATCAAATACCAATTACCATCCGTTCATCCTTGAACGGACATTCAGTGGAGAAAAGCACGAAGTTGAAATTATAGAGACGTTACTAACATAATTGCTTATACTATACGCTGTTCACTCACTCGATATCCCTATCAACCAACCCACATTTTATATTCAATTATTCTATCAAAACTTTTCAAAATTCAAAGATTCGTAGCCAAATATTTACACACAAAATACTTATTCTCCTTTCAACAGCCTAAGTCTGAAATCGAGTTTTACGAAAGCAAGATAAATATGGTTAAAAGATTCACCTTGAAGAAGATAGATATTCAAAAATACCTTTCTTTACCGAAGCTCTAGAGCTCCAAATTCTATAAAGAAAAGTGCTACGAGATGCTAAATGAATCTGCTATTCGAATTTCAACACTAAATAAGTCACACCTAATCCACCCAACACACAAGCTCTCTCTGAGACACCTGACTCAGTTTCTAGCCAAGACTATCCTATGGAGAATCTACACCTTGATCATATGCAAGTCACTACCCCATTTACAAGTCACGTAACACAGATACTCGCATGCACTCAATAAAGACTACTAAATTTATCATATAAATCTATCTTCAACATCTCACAACCACTATCCCTTTTACCTTAAGATCACCCAAGGTTCAAGCTTAGTGTTTACTACTATATATAGGTGACAACACAATCTCTCACTCATTATACAGACTTACAACTATTAGCCATAAAGATTCCATAGAATTAGAGCTTACAACACATTCTCCAAACATTATTAATATCTATTTAATCATTATATCTTAATCACTCAACAAACATATTCCTCAAGAATCACCTAAGAAAAGATCAATCATGCCATTTAACAATGCATTTATTTCCACATTCAGGGTTGTTCTTAGTTATTTTATGGGTGTAACTAAGTTATTTAATTTTGTATTTCCATCATCATGGGGATTACTACCCTCTAAAAGAGTTATACATCAGCTAACTCTACAAGATATGCAAATGCATAATTCAGCAACAAGGTCAAGTCAACAATAATTTATCTTCTCAAGATTTTTCCTAATGCATAAATCCACAGCTACAACTTATGTCCTGAAAATCACTAACTCAATATTTTTCAATGACAAACACTTCATGTTCAAGCCAAACTGCTCTTATATCACTAACACCAATTTAAGATATACAGAGTCATTCTTATTTCTACTTAACAATATTTTTATTACGAGCTTCACTTAAATCTTAATCACCTCAAGAGTGGTCCCCACACCACTAGCACACAAGCAAGGCTAAAAAAAATAAATTGATTACAAGTCATTAACAGTCTCATCACCAACACCACATTCCAAACAAGTCATCGATCAAATTTTGTAGGCATCAACAAACTCTACTAGTTTTTGTTATTTTTATTTAAAACTTATTATTTTGCCAAGCATTAAGAATTCGTTCATATAAGGAACTCAAAGATAATGTCAATTAGCTAGTCCTCACAAGGAACCTATTATAATTTCAATGATAGAAATGCACAAAAAATCTAAATATAGTCTCAATCATCGGACCATACAAGGATCCCCACATAATCAAATAATTAAACCACACAAGGAAGCATTCATAATATCATTAACAAGAACCTCTCATTACAGATAACACATATCACCTCAGTCTTTTCTTCATGTCACTTTTTCACCTAAGTCAATTTTCAGCACTTAAATTCAAACAAAAATAATTCACAACAATGACATAAATCTAACAACACAAGTATAGCAAAATATAAAACCAAGCAATCAATAAGTTCATAACTTTCACAAGTCTTTAACTATTAACAAAAAATTTTAGACCTTATTAACAGATACCAATTGAAATATCTTAGATTTCTACTCAAAATTACTGAGATACTAATTGGAAATAACTACATTTCAATGGAGCTATGTTAAGATACCAATTAGAATTGTCTAGATACCAATTGGATTCAATCTAATAGTCAAAGATTAGGATCGTATGATGGAGTGAAAGAAAGGAAAATAATTTCTACATGCCTCATAGCCTTTCAATGATTGGGTGTGGGGCCCTACACACCAATCTACAAAACTCTACTTGACATTGCATTTATACTTATGGGATCGGTGAGCCTAACACTCTGATACCAACTGTCACAATCCAAACTGCTGGACCATACGGGCACCTCTGCTATTCTAAGTAGCTAGGAGAACACTTACTACCCAACTAAAAGTATGCGGAAGACTTTTGTTTTTAAGAAAATACTAGATTAAATATAATAACATAAATTAAATATTAATAAGTAAACATTTCAAGAACTTCTTTCACTATCCCAAGACTTGATCAGAAATACAAGAGCTATCTACTATAGCATAAACTGATAATAAAATAATAATACAAAAACTCTAACATCTGCTAGGATAAAAGTGCAGAAGTTAGTGCTGAATATCATCATTCATCTAGTAACTGCAAACTAACCTACATCCAGTCTACACCCCAAGAAGGAATATAGATAAGTAGGGTCAGTACAACCATACGTACTGGTAGGTATCATAGGCTGACCGTGTTAGTCCATATAATCATAAAATAAAATTAAGGAAAATAAATCATAACATCTTGAATGGAATATAATTCAACTAATGTTGTAATAACATTAATACTTTACCTGCATAACTTCCATCATCCAAATACTCTTTTAACTCCATCAATATTACATTCACTACTAACATACTCTAGCCTCATTAATTCACACAATCAACCACAATCCAATGCTAACACATCACTATTCCTCTTTATTTACCTTATATTTTTCATTACTCATATTCACAGGAACAAACCCGTAATCATAGACAACCCACACTAAACTCTCAAGATAATAACCAAATGCTCTCTTATAATATTAAAGAATAATAACTATCCATTCTGGTAAACTGCAATTAAAACACGAATAAATGAAGCAAGTCAACCAACATATAAGTAAGTATAAAGTTCCACTTCTTCAAATATATATCACACAATCAAATACCCAATGAATCAATAATACAGCAATAACAGATCAAACAGTGCTCACAAACAAGCCACATAACCATCAAGAGTATCAACCATACTGTAAATATCCACAAACTCCACACACATATGTACGCACATGGTATGGGACTTATTTTTGCCCAAATAGTCATGACCTGCAAGGAATAATCTATGTTCATATACCGTACCAGCGTGGTACCTGATCTACCATATACATATTCATACCGTCGTGGTACCCGATCCATTATATACATATTCGTATCGGCATGGTATCCGATATAACATACACATATCCATACCGGGGTGTTACTCGATCCAACATATACATATCCATACCGGCGTGGTACCTGATCCAACATACACATATCTGTACCGGCATGGTACCCGATCCAACACATACATATCCGTATCGGTGTGGTACCCGATCCATCACATACATATCCATACCGATGTGGTACCTGATCCAACAAATACATATTCGTACCAGTGTGGTACTCGATCCAACATACATATATCCGTACCGGTGTGGTATCCGATCCAACACACATATATTCGTACCAGCACGGTACTCGATTCACCCTAAACAAGTAATATTAATATCAAATTTACACTTCCTCACAACATACAATACAATGTACCAAGTTTACAAGTACACTTAAAGTCATGAGATAATTCCATCAAGTAAATTTTAATAATCATTTATACACGCATCAACAATTCAAACATAAAAAAGCCATTCATGACATTAATACCATGAGTTATCATTATTAAACAAGCCTCTCATAGGCATATTTTAATAACATCATTATCACCAATTTAGCCTCTCATGGCATCCAATAGATAAAACACTTTTATCTATAGCAAAACAAGAATATCATAAAATAAATCACAATTTAACACTTAAGCATGCAAGTCACTATTGGAGTATTACTTATTAATTATTAAAATGTCACTACCTCTTTTCATATAATACAATCATCACACTCATTCAAGTCATCTATCCTTTAGATATTACTGTGCTCATCAGTACTTAATCCTAGCATGGTTATCCTCACCGTATTATTGTCCAACACATACAACTTAATATCATTATAACTCAACTAGGTTCATCACCAGAACAACTAAGAATTATAATATCCACATCTTTCATTTACAATAATATCATTGTAGTACATAGCACATAATATCACAAGTATCACATAATTAATCAATAATATAATTTTTGGAATTAAAGTTAAGTTCTTGTGTCTTTATCCACCTCAACTCCATGCCCGCAGGCCTAGACATTCCTTCTCCCATCAATTCTAAATTATGAAAATATAAATTAACACAATCTTCTACTCATTAAACCTAGCCTATCTGGATGTCAAGCTTTTGGAAGAAACAAGCTATAACAAAGATGCTCTTTCCTTCCCTTCATGCCTTGGAATAATTAATAATCTAAAAATTAAGTAATTATAAGAGTAATAAGTAATCACTCTTCAATCAAATATCTTATGATTCGAACCCACTAATTCTATCCTTCATTCAAGGTCTATATCATCCCCCAAATTCAATTAATCATTAATTAGATTTTTCAAGCTTAACCCATCTCCATTAATGGAGTTTTTATACTAAAGGTCTCATAAAAACACCCATGAGTGTTTCCAAAAAGGATTCCACCATTAAAGGTCTTTCTAAGGATTTTAAGATGTTAAATGATTAAAAGACGACAAAAATAATGGAAAAACTTTCCTCAACGAAGGAATTTCACCTTAATCCTTGGGAAATCACCTCTCTAGGGTTGGGAAATGAAATTTGAGGTTTTTATACTTAAAATATAGTTGAATATGATTTAAATGCCATCACAATTTTTGCTACAACAAAATCCCACTTCAACCCGGACGGTGCTCAGTAAAACAATCATAACTTTTTACTCCAAATTTGGATTGAGGAACGATTTATTGCATTAGAATGAGGACTCAAATATATTTGATTTGATTGGTAATGCTACCCCTAACTCCTTATATTTTATGAGATATGATCATTTGAATTTGACCCTAATAAAATACCATATCAAAACTGTATCAGAAAGTATACTTAACTTTGTCTTAGGGATATTGTATGATTTTAATTAATATCTAAAGAAATTTCAAACTAATTTATTGATATTAGAACTCATTAATAATTAAATTCATCGGGCTTGAGTCTATCTAGATACATCCGAAGGGTAAAATCTTCGCCAAAAAGTTTAAGGTGACCTAATTAATAAAATATTGGCTATTTTGGACACAAGTTAATATTGAGGAATGAAAATTAAGAATTTTCATGAATTTATTATGAATAATTTAGTAACGATGAAATGGGTTGTTACAGATATAAAGAGTGCTTTTGCTATCAAAAATCATGTTAATACCTGAGGAATATGCCGGGTATTTATAGCCTTAATGTATTATTTTGGAAAGGATGCATTGGTTCAATAAAAAGACACCTATTCAGTACAGTCGTGTCACCTGCGCCCAGTCTATGTTAGGTCTGCGCTTGATCTGCGGCCGTAGGTGATACTGTCCAACTGCATTGCACCTGCGCCCACAGGTTATCAAAGTGTGTGCGCAGATCATCCAACAGCGCAAAATAGTGTGCCTTTTACATCAAAGGGTCGCATCCCTTCGAGATGCATTGCATATGCGTTTACTTGGCGTTTGGAATGCGCCCGCACATGGAGAAAAATATTTCTATTAAATTCTTTTGATTAAAATTTCACTTGTTCATCAAGTTTCAAATAAATTTTGTTTAAAAAATTGATCCCATCGATCATTTAATGAATCCAAATTTGAGCCGAGCGAGCGAAGATGACGGCGCGAGGCACCACTTTGTTCTTGCCTCACTATCCAAGTAGAGTAAGTGTTCCTTATTATAAACACTTACAAATTTCCTTCTCCCACCAATGTGGTAGAATTAGTGAGCTTTCCATTAAAAGAGTACACTTTCCATTTTAGTGACTTTATTTCCCTCCACTATTTTCCCCTCCATTTTCTATTCATACATACATCTTGAACCCAATAAAACATATGCTGCTATTGCAGACCAGACTGTTTATGCATATTCCGTGATGAACTACACTTGAATGAACAAAAATAAATTTGCACTTTTTCACTTGTTAAATAGCTGCAGAATATTTGTAGTCTCTCGATGGTTAACAATCAAAACAATTAAAACTTAAAAGCTCATGAATATGGTGACCAAAGCTATAAATAGACACCAAAACACATAAAATCTAAACACACCAATTCATGGTCTTGCTAATATTTATAGTGCAGTAGTATACAAGAAGAAAGGAGGATTATATTACCTAGAAATTAATGTTTACTTCCAATAAACTAGAAACTAACAAGATTTCCATGAATTCTCTCATTTTTTTTAAAACTAGACCCTAGGAAATGTTAATGGGATAAATTTCTCAACAAAACAACTAGCTTCTCTTAACAAAAACTATTGGGTAACACTAAAAATGCTTGGGCACTAATTAAGCCCATTGTTGCTAAAACAAACTCTGGCTTCTCACTCTATTTTGCTTCAAGAAAGCTGGCGACCTTCAACTGTGATCAAAAGAGTTAATAGAAACCTTACCATCCACCTATATAAGAGAGCATTTTTGATATCTGCTTTTGCTAAAATAGAATCAATACATAACCAGTTTTTGTTGGGTTCAATTGGTGTGAATGAAAAATGAAGGGACACAACCTTTGAGGAAAAGACATAATGTTTTGGAACAGGAATGACTGTTCAGATAGTTGTGTCTGTTCATAAAAAGACACAATGTTTCAAATGAACAGACATGACTCTTCCAAAGAATACACCTTTTCGGATAAAGCATTGCCACCTTTCGGAAGGGGCACTTGATGGCTATATAAACCTGTATTTATCCACACGTTTAGGAATGAAATTTTTTTCTTAATATACATACTCTTTTTGTCTTCAAAACAATCTGTGTGATCAATCAAATCATTTAGTGAGTTCGAGGAGATTCTAATTATTTGAGGTACCGCTACAGTTGGTTTGTTTGGTCATTTTATCCTGGGAGGAAAATTCCGCATCCTCGGGTACTTGAGGGGAATTATTTCCTTAAGGACACTCCATGAATTCGGAGGACTTGGCCATATCTGTTTTATCTTAATTTCTGAAACAATAAAATACACTTCTTTGAAAGATTACTTTGATCTTGTGTTCAGGGTGTTATTTTACTTCATAGTGTTCTTGTTTTAAACTTAAACTAGTGTTGAAGTTATTCTGTCAAATTAAAGATTTCGTGTACCCGAAAACATTGAAATACAACAATATTAAGGAAATAACTTTGAAAAAAAATATGTTTTTTTGCTTGTTTGGTGAAATTTTCTTTTCACTAAAGTTTTTTTTTGGAGTCTATATTGCTTGGTTTCTGGAGATTAAAGCTTTTAGCTTTCTATTCCGTTTGAAATTAACTAGTGATTTGAAGATATAAAATCTTCATCACAAGTTAAAGATCACTCGATTGACGATTGGAAGTCATAAAAATTTCATCGTTAAACTAGAAATAAGAGGTTTTTAAAGTTTTTTCAACTTTATTAGTAGTATTTTGACATACTAAAGGTTCTTTCTCATTATGACAGGAAAATGACTAATGATAGTCAAGTGCATGATGCTGGAATGATTATGGCGACAACTAGTATTGCCACGATGAGTCGTACTGATGCTCCGCAAGCTATGGCACCAACAGAGAAATCCAGAAAATTCATGGATATTGAGTTCAAGAGGTGGCAACAAAAAATGTTTTTCTACCTCACAACTTTTTATCTTTAAAGGTTCACATTTGAAGAAGCTCCGGAGGTGCCTGATTGAACCTTTGAATAAGAGCGATTTGTGATTGTGGAGGCTTGGAAACACTTAGATTTTCTTTACAGGAACTACATTTTGAGTGGTGTCCAATATGACCTTTACAATATGTATAGTGGAACAAAGACAACAAAAGAGTTATGGGGAGCACTAGAACAGAAGTACAAGACAGAGGATGCAGGAACTAAAAAGTTCTTTGTTGCAAGATTCCTGGAATATAAAATAATAGACAGCAAGTCAGTTGTCTCCCAAGTATAGGAATTGCAAGTGATCATCCATGATCTCCTAAAGGAATGTATGATTTTGACAAATACCTTTGCTGAACAATTTGAAAGTGTTCTTAATATTCATAAAACCTTTATTGTAGGTTTGATTATGAATGAAACATTTCAAGTAGCAATAACAATATAGAAGCTACTAGCTATGTGGAAAGACTTTAAGAACTATTTAAAACACAATCGTAAGGAGATGTCTGTCGAAGATCTAATCATAAAATTGTACATTGAAAAAGACAATAAGGCTGCGGAAAAAAGGTCAAGAGAAAATTCTACAATGAATGGAGCAAATATTGTAGAAGATGACTACAACTCTAAAAAGTGAAAGAAAGCTGAAAATAAAAGCAATCAACTCAAGAAGAAATTCAAGAAAAAGTGCTTCAACCATGGCAAGAATAACTCAACAGATTGTCGGGACCCTAAGAAAGGTAAGAAAAAGACCAAGCAAATCTGGCTGAGTCCAAGAAAGAAATGGATGATATGTGTTCCATGCTTTTCGAATGCAATTTAGTGGGAAATCCACGCGAATGATGGATGGACTATGGTGCCACCCTCCATGTTTGTGCTAATAAGGAGTTTTTTTTAACATTTGCTCCAGCTCAAGGAGAAGAAAAGATCTTCATGGTTAACTCTGCTACTGCAAAAGTAGAAGGAACAGGAAAAGTATGCTTGAAAATGACTTCAGGCAAAGTGTTGACACTCAACAATGTCATGTACGTACCGGATTTAAGAAAGAAATTGATTTTTGTATCTTTTATAGATAAAAACGGATTCAAATGTGTAACTATTTTCAGAAAAGTTGTAACTTGTAAATAAGAAGTGTATGTAGGAAAATGCTATCTCACCGAGGGCCTATATAAGATGAATGTAATGACTAGTGAAATCAATAAAAGTTCTAGTTCTTCTTACTTGCTTGAGTCTTATGATTTGTGGCATGAACGATTAGGCCATGTTAATTACAAAACATTGCGAAAACTGGTTAACTTAGAAGTTTTGCCAAACTTTGAGTGCAATAAATCAAAATGTCAAACGTGTATGAAATCAAAGTATGCTAATTATCCATATAAGTCTGTTGAAAGAAATTCTAATCCCTTAGACTTAATCAACACTGACATCTATGATATGAAGTCAACACCATCTCGTGGTGGAAAAAAGTATTTTATAACTTTTATTGACGATTGCACTAGATACTGTTATGTCTATTTGCTAAATAGTAAGGATGAAGCAATAGATGCACTTAGGCAATATAAAATTGAAGTTGAAAATTAGTCAGAGGAAAAGATAAAAATGATAAGAAGTGATAGGGGCAGAGAATATGAATCTCTTTTCACCGAAATATGTGTAGAGAATGAAATTGTTCATCAAACTACAACCCCATATTCACCTCAATCTAATGGAATTGCGGAAAGAAAAAACCAAACTTTGAAGGAAATGATAAATGCCTTACTTACAAGTTCAGGTTTACCGCAAAACTTATGGGGGAAGTCTATTCTTATAGCCAATCGAATACTCAATAGAGTGCCCCATAGTAAGACACAATCAATTCCATATGAAAAATGGAAATGAAGAAAACCCAACTTGAAATATTTCAAAATGTGAGGGTGTCTAGCGAAGGTCCAAGTTCCTATGCCTAAAAGAGTAAGGATAGGACCTAAGATAGTGGACTGCGTGTTCATAGGATATGCTAAAAGTAGTAAAGCATGTTGATTTTTGGTTCATAAATTCGGACATCTGAATATTAATGAAAATATGGTAATTGAATCAGATAATGCTGAATTCTTTAAACATATTTATCTGTATAAAACTAGACATGGACAGTCTAATGGGGGGTCTAAACGACCTCGAGATGAACCAAGTGAGTATGTACATAATGATGCAAATCCAAGATGTAGTACACGTCAAAGAATGTTAACTTTGTTTGGATCAAATTTTGTAACATTTCTCTTAGAAAATGAGCCTCAAACATTTAAGGAAGCAATGGCATCTTCAGACTCATCTTTTTGAAAAGAGATAGTCAATAGTGAGATTAATTCAATCTTAAAAAACCATACGTGGGAGTTGGTTGATCTTCCTCCAGGAAATAAACCTTTAGGTTCTAAATGGATCTTTAAAAAAAAAATGAACGCTGATGGTACTATTGACAAATACAAGGCAAGACTTGCTGTAAAAGGCTTTAAACAAAAGGAAGACCTTGATTACATTGATACATACTCGCCAATAATGACGTTAACGTCAATTCGGATGTTAATTGACTTGGCGGTAGTATATGGTCTTGAAATCCATCAAATGGATGTGAAAACAACATTCCTAAATGGAGAATTGGAGGAAGAAATTTACATAGAACAACCTGAGGGTGTTGTGGTTCCAGGAAAAAAAAAGTAAGGTGTGTAAACTTGTTAAGTCACTCTATGGACTAAAACAAACACCTAAACAATGGCATGCGAAGTTTGACCAAACTATGTTGGCAAACGGGTTCAAAAAAATAAATGTGATAAATGTGTTTACATTAAAAACACTCCAAATCACCAAGTCATTATTTGTCTATATGTGGATGATATGTTGATCATCAGTAGAGACATTTCTGACATAAATGCTATGAAACAAATGCTCGAGAGCAGTTTGATATGAAAGACCTTGGAGTTACGGATGTGATCTTAGAAATAAGAATCCATATAACTCCACAAGGATTGGCATTGTAACAGTCTCATTACATCGAAAAGGTACTTGACAAATTCAAGTATTTGGAATTTAGTATTGCCAAGACTCCATTGGGCGTGAGCTTCACACTTCAAAAGAATGAGGGTGAAAGTGATTCACAGTTGGAGTATGCAAGAGTATTGGGATGTTTAATGTATATAATGAATTGTACACGGCCATACATAGCATGCACTATTAGTAAGTTGAGTCGGTACACGAGTAATCCCAATAAAACTCACTGGATGGCAATGCAAAGAGTTTTGAGGTATCTTAAATACACTCAAGACTATGTTTTCTATTATAAAAAATATCCCATGGTACTTGAAGGATATAGTGATGCAAATTGGATCAACAGATCGAACAAAGTAAAATCCATGAGTGGATATGTATTTACTATCGGTGGAGGAGCGGTCTCTTGGAAATTATCTAAATAGACATTTATTGCTCGCTCCACAACGGAATATAAATTTATCGCATTGGACAAAGATGGCAAAGAAGCTGAATGACTCTGGAATATCTTGGAAGATATTCCTTATTGGCCCAAACCAGTGGCACCAGTATATATACACTGTTATATCCAAGTGACAATAGGTAGGGAAGAGAGCATGATGTACACCGATAAATATCGTCACATAAGACGGAAACATAATACCATTAGAGAACTTCTCTCTAGTGGAATTATCACTGTTGACTATGTAAAGTCAAAGGATAATGTGTCGGATCCACTTATAAAAGGCCTATCTAGAGAAGAAGTTGAGAGGACATCCAAGGGAATGAGCTTAAGGCCTAGGATAAGTCATCATGGCAGTAACTCTACCTAGCAGACTAGAAATCCTAAGAGCTAGGTTCAAGGAGATCAAACAAAGTTGTATCTAATAGGTTCAACATTGTTAAATACCCAACCCATTCTCATGATGTAGACAATGTTTAGTAAATGAGGATAAGACTTATAGTGTAAAATCTTTTAATGATTGTCTAAATTTGGTAGATTTGACTAAATAGTTTAATCTGTAGGATTGAACATTTAGAAATCACCTATGTGAGGGTGAAGACGAAGTCGCTTCAAGGAGAATGTTAGTAAAGACCTATTTTTTAAGCTCTCATGAGACCGGGACGTGTTCATTGTTAAAAAGAATAAAACCGTGAGAACCATAAATGGTAAAAGGCTGGTTATGTGACATAGATTATCTAGGTGTACATTAAAGCTTGACGGTTCAAAGATATCAAATCTACCGATTGACCTAGTGCATCCGATGTATGTTCACTACGAAAAGTTCAAAGAAAAACTCACTTATCCATATGCAATCAGTCTTTGCTTGATGATCACATATTTGTCCGTAAAGTTTTATAAAGAATAGCCATTCCCCATTTATGTGGGGGATTTTTGGGTTCAATTGGTGTGAATGGAAAATGGAGGGACACAACCTTTGAGGAAAAGACATAATGTTTTGGAAAAGGAGTGACTGTTCAGATAGTTGTGTCTGTTGAGAAAAAAACACAATGTTTTAAATAAACAGACATGACTCTTCCAAAGGATACACCTTTTCGGATGAACCATGGGGCACTTGATGGCTATATAAACATGCATTTATCCACAGGTTTAGGAATGAAATTTTTTCTCAATATACAAACTTTTATTGTTTTCAAAACATTTCGTGTGATCAATCAAATCGTTGAGTGAGTTCGAAGAGATTCCAATTGTTTGAGGTACCGCTACAGTTGGTTTGTTTGGTCATTTTATCCTGGGAGGAAAATTCCACAACCTCGGTTACTTGAGGGGAATTATTTCCTTAACGACACTCCATGAATTCGGAGGACTTGGCCATTTCTATTTCATCTTAATTTCTGACAAAATAAAATACACATCTTTGAAAGATTACTTTAATCTTGTGTTGAGGGTTTTGTTGTACTTCATAGTGTTCTTGTATTAAACTTGAACTAGTGTTGAAGTTATTCTGTCAAATTACAGATTCTGTGTATCAGAAAACGTTGAAATACAACAGTTTTTCCCACAATGTAGTTGGCATTACATTTCTGACTTTTGGGGGTGAAAGAATCCCAAACTTCTCTTCTCTGAAGTCGAAGTGTAAAAAAAGGATTATTGGATGGATTATCAGGCCAATAAAGTATCCCATTGAGGAAAATACAACCCTCCCTAGAAAATGATCTGGGAATAGTTCCTTCAGCTATTTCTCTCCGAGAGTTGGCTCCTAGGATTTAGAATCCAGACCATTGGTAGACCTTCATTGTAAAAAACATGAAGAAATTTATATTTTTCCATAACCATATCAAATAATTCCAGAAACAATATAGGAACCCTGTGGAAATAATTTAGAGAGAACATCAAACGTTTCCAGTGTTGGATAATTGAGTTGTTTGCTTGCTGGAATTTTGAAATGGAAAAGCAAGTTTGTTAAGTTGTTTAGTAACATAAGTGATGTTTTGAGAGAATTTATCAATGTTTTAAGTTTCTCATTGTTTTCTCTTTTGACTTTGCAACACAACTGCAACAACATGGAAAGAATCCTTAAAAAATTAAGGAAGTTTACAATTACCATCACAAAAAGATCAACAAAAATCATTTATAATAGATGTGGTCACATTAAGAAGTACTTGGTACTATTGTCATTGAGGAAACAATACCTAGTCCAGATTTCATGGTTCAAGTAGGAGATGATATAGTGAAGAATAAACATATAGTGAAGAAGAAGCATGGTCAATAGGAACAGGACGTACTTGGTACTATGATCATTGAAGGAGCAACACCTAATCTTGGTTTTGGTGTTCAAGTTATAGATGATATCGTGGATAAGATGTATGGTTTTAGGATGTTACATATCCCACATCAAAAATGGGATGGGTAATTTTCCTTCTCATATGAACTTAGGCAATCCTCTCCTCGTGAGCTAAGCTTTTGAGGTTGAGTTAAACCCAAGATTCATTCTTTATATGGTATCAAAGTCGGAAAAGGGATGAGTAATTGGTCTCCATATATGGCTTGGGCAATCCTATCCTTGGGAAATAGGGAAATACTACATAGTAATCAAGATTCTAACGTGGCTCCCTAAACAAGTTTGTCATGCGATTCAAGTATGTTTCTAAAGCTTGGAATGATTTAGTAAGGCATGATCCCAAATTTGTCAAGTTCCATATTGCTCGTTCTCAGGCTCGTGGTTCCTCAACTACCCAACTTTTTTTGACCAGGGTATTCTTTGTCAAGGAATGCCATCTACTTTTACAAGGCAACACCCAAAAATATATCATTTGCAACTCGCGCCTCATCATTATTTAGATGCAAGATCAATGATCTATATCTGCTCTATGTCCTTGTTTGTATTTTTAAACTTACTCATGTTTACCTATATAATATTACCACATGGGAACATAAGAGTTATGTATTGGTACTTATGTATCAAATGGTGATGTATCACGAGCCTTAGCTATGTATCGCTACAATGAATGAAAAATCGAGATTTTATGTAAATATGAAGACATTTAGAATTTTATGTAATTACAACTGTTGAGATTTATGAAAATTGCTCATATATATTTGAATTTATATTTGGATATAAAAGAATGTGGGCTGGGCAAGATCAGACTCATTGTTGTGTAGAAAATTCTTAGCCATTTTCAACTATCACTACCTTAAATAATTGATTGATTTTGATTAGTTTCACTTAGGATAAGGAATGTGCTTTTTTTCCCTTTATCTTGAAGAATTTCAAATTAACAAGTTTTAGGCATGAAATTACAAATAAAATGTATATTATGTTAGAAATCTTAATTTTACCGAGTTTTATGCAGAGGCGCACCCATTCATAGAATAGGAGGATCACGTGTCCATGAATGAGAAAAGGACACTCTATAACACTTTTTAAAATAAAGGGAAAAGGGTCAAAAATACCCATCTACTTTTAAAAATTGGCCAACTTTACCCTCAGTCATACTTTGGGGTCATATATACCCTCGCTGTTACAAAAGTTTACATATGTGCCCTTCAACTAATGGAATAGCCCAAATAACACTAATTAACCCCTTTTTTTTTAAAAAAAAACCAAACCAGACTCGACCGACCCATCAAAAGGACCCAAGGATTATATAAGCCAACAATCCAAGAACAGTACAATCGAACCGAATGCTCACGAACTTTCAAGCAAATTTGAGAGTGAATACTAATGATTTGGACCAAAAAGAAGTAACATGTTCTTTCCAGTTTTCACCTACATTCTCTGGTTTCATAGATGAAAATCTGCACTTTTAGATGTCACAAGTTGATGATAATTTGGTTGGAGGTTATTCGCCATCTTTTGTGTCTCCTACAACCCCGAATCAAATTACTTCTCATTTCCAGGATGCCAGATGAATGGTTCACGGAGAATTCATAACGTGCATCATTCAGAATCAGACCTCCCTGATTGTTCTCAGCTAACATTCATCAATAAGTCCTCCAATTATAGGCTTGGAGTTTCCACTTGAACATGTGGAGCTAGATCCAAATTTTCCATTTCATAACTCAAAATTTTTCAAATAAAATGTCAATAAAGGACCATGAAAATGAATTGTTTTTTATCACTGAATTTTATTTTTAATGTAGTATAGAAGTGCTTGTACAAATTAACAAGAAAACTTTCCAAGGATAGTAACAAGCTATCATATTGTATCAAAGACATAGTATTTTTTTTTTTAATTTCAAGCACATTCTTGCAAGTCTGCCTGAATGTTCGATTGAACATGTATAATGCTTGGGTCCTTTTGATGGGTTGGTTGGGTCGGGTTTGGGGTTTTAAAAAATTTTGGGTCAATTAGTGTGATTTGGGCTATTCCGTTAGTTGAAGGGCACATACATAAATTTTCATAACTGCGAGGGTATATATGACCCCAAAGTATGACTGAGGGTAAAGTTGGCCAATTTTTAAAAGTAAAGAGGTATTTTTGACCCTTTTTCCTAAAATAAATAGCCCAAATTTGAAAACTTTTCAAAAAGTGTCTAGTCGGATATACTATTTCCGCTTTATAGCCGTTTCCTAATTTGGGTCATTTTGGCCTACATTGTCCATATATAATCCATATATAATACTGATATAGTCTATATACAATATTGATACAGTATTCAACTTGGGAAATTCGGCCCTTTTAAAAATATTTTAATTATTTTTGCTATAAATTTTTTAATTGTTCAAATATTCTACTTTTTTTTAAAAAAATAATAATTAAATTATATAAAAATGATATAATTGTTAAATAGAATAAGTATCTATATAAGATATATGTATAGAAATTGTATAGTTCTATCAAATATGTATATGTATAAATTATATATAAAAAATATATAGAAAGTGTATGAAAAATATATAATTTTTATATTAAATCTGTAAAAAAAATGTACAATTATTGTATAAATTGCATATGAAAACTGTATAATTTTTGTATAGAATATTTTTACGTTTAAGATTTGTATAGAAACTGTATAGAAGGCGTGTAGAAACATTATAGAACAAGTCAGTAAACTAAAATGGCTAGAAAGTGAAATTTAAATTCCATGGTCATTTTCATGAAAATAGTTTAATTTGAAGTGCCATTTCCGTCCTTTCCCCAAAAGAAATTATATGTATACATGTAAATATGTTGTGATTATGGGTGTGTTTGGTATGAAGGAAAACATTTTCTGGAAAATGTTTATCAATTTTCTCATGTTTGGTTGGCTTTAAAGGTTTTGAAAAATATTTTTCAAGTCAACTTATTTTTCTCAAATCTAATGAAAATGACTTCCCTTCAAAAAGTAAGGAAAATATTTTTCAAAACTCTCTTTCAAC
>NC_061121.1:30430818-30436951 GCF_002878395.1 Capsicum annuum
CGAACACATATATACGTAAGAAACAAGTTATTATTCTAGAAAACTTTTTTCCTCCTTTATATCGAACACCCTAAAAAAAGTATTTTCAAGGTCAAAAATTACTTTTCTAAAATGTATTTTTACTCTTTAGCTAAACACTATAATATATTTTCTGAAAAATATTTTTTCATTCACCAACCACCAACCAAACACTAGACATTTTTTTTGAAAAATTGTAACAGCCTAAATTTTTTGATAAATATGTGAAATTTGTGATTTTATGTGATTTAACTATTTTACCCCTTTTCGTAATTGAATTAGGATATTTTTGGGGTGTGGGGATGATTGACATAATTCCCGATGCATTTTGATACCATTTATGTAATATTATGGTCTTTTTATGGCTTCGAGAGTTTTATTTTGGACTTATGTGGATATCTTTTGATCCGTGCAATGGATGGATAAACAGACTATTCTAGAAGCTCTAAAATATCGATTTTAGGTTGGTAGACCTTTGGTTCAGGTCTCGACACACCTGAGCTCATTTCGACCTATTGGTCGGAAAGTTAAAAATATGGGTATGGAACCCATATTTGATCAAAATGAACTCGGATAAAAAATCTAACTTTACCAACAAATCCATATCGTCAATTTTAGGGTGGTAATATACTTGGTCTGATTTTGTAGCTTTTAAATCTCATTTCGATCCTCGGTTTGAAAATTGTGATTTTGGATTTCGGGGGTCAACATTGTGAAAAAATGTTTTTCAAAAATCCAACTATTCCAACGCATTCAGAACCTCTAATTTAGTGTAGTTACATTGTTTGCATATATTGGACTCCGAATGAATTTTGGGCACCCTGTTGAATTCTAGGTTGGACTTTAGAAAACAAACTGCACCAGCCTTTTATTAAAAAATAATTTTTTATCGCCTTGCCTCTTAAGAGTTAAACTCTAAAATAGTGTGAGAGATTAAAAGTGAAGCTTGTGGAAGTTTGGAAAGCTAAATTAACGTCTATTTCTTGAGTTTTATGGTCCTTTTCTTAGTCATTTCTTGATTAATTTCTCAAAACCCAAAAATCATAGGATTTGATTTTAAACCCCAATTTCACTCATTTTCACTTGAATAATATTTTTATCTTATAATTACTAGTTTTTCATCAATTTAACCTTCAAAACAACTCTGATTCTTGATTTAAACCCAGATTTCAAAGATTTTATCCGGTAAAGCTTAAAAATGATTTTTCTTTGATTTGAACCTCTTTTTTTTACTCTATCTGACTTGGATTTTCTGATGTAGACTCCTAAAATTATGGGGAACATATTTTTGGAGTAAAGTTATGATTTTGCCCTTCTTTTTTGAAAAAGTCATTCCGAGAGTCCGTTTTGACCTCAAACCAAAAGAAGTTAATATGGGTGTCGTTGATTTTATTTTGAAGCATAGATTCCATATTTGATATTTTTAGAGAAGTTCAGAATCATTCGTAGAAAGTAAGTTTGTGGGTTCGAAGTGTAGCAGACCGGTTTCGGCTTTGAGGTAGTTATGGCTTAACTCTTTCAGACTGGGCTATGTAGTAAATGATGGTACAAAATGCATGTTAAGGGTGAGAACTAATTATTAAAAATGGTTATTTATGTGTTGTGCTTGTGTGGGGGCCTATATGTGATGTAATTGTCAAAATTGAGTTATTATTTGATATGGGTGATCGCGTGGGATCGTAGGTGGTATTGATAGACTTAAATACATATGAATAAATATATTGTGTTGTTAAGATTCTTAGTATGGTACCCTTGGTGTATTGTGATTATATTCATACTTTATTGGCATATGAGACATGTGAAAATTCATGGATATTGGCTCACGTGGTTATGGAAATATATCATTGTGGTTGGTTGTGGAAATATATCATATGGTTGGTTGTGAAAATACTCAACGTGATTGGTTGTGATCATTACATCCTCATATCATACTCATTCATGAAACATTGATATCACCGTGGAAACATCTGAGAAACACTGCAACACTTTTTTAAAACCCTCATCGAGGGATGTACCGGGGAGGAGATATTGTAACACCTTATAAAAATCTTTTTGAGGAATGTGTTGAAAATGAGATATGAGATATGTGGATTGTATAAAAGTTGATGAACCCTCCATAGATCCTACGTCGGGAAGCTTTATCTCTGTAGGTGTATAAGGGATTGTGCGATGATCCCGAAGGTTATACGATGACCTCATGAATCATCATTATCATCATGATCATCATCATCATATACATTGCAATTACTTTATTGTGTTTATATTGTGTTGTATTGCCATATTAACTTGTCATCTATGTAATTGTCTTATCTTCTTTTACTTGTATTTGATAATATTGTATTTATATGTTCTCCATTTTTCTACTTATATGTGATATAATAATTACTTATGCCTATTTTGGTGTTATGTTGCAATATATGTGATATATTATAATTGGTAGTGCAAGCGGTGTGGGCTACCGTTAGGTACCCTTAGTGTGTATTTTGTATCCTTTCTTTTCTACTTTGCTTGGTCGACCTATGATACTTACTGAGTACAAGTAGGATGTACTCATGCCTACTGCGTCCTTTCAGTGCAAGTCCTAGCCCAATTGCGCCTCAACTTGCTTAACTCGGGTGATTGTTGAAGCTTCCAAGGTAGCGATTGGACATTCATGCATCCAGAGTTCACCTCTATCTTTCAATAGTAGTTATGTATTTATTATTATTCAAAAATAAATATTATTCTTTTGTGGTTATTTTTTTGATGTATTTAACTCTTGGACTATACTAGTAGTTATTACACTATTGACACCTAATTTTGGGCACGATTGGTATTTTGGATAAGTTCTTTCCATATTGTTATGATTACTTGTATGGTTCAACTTTGTTCTAGAAGCATTACCTTGGGGTATTTCTATTTTTTTTCTCTTTTTGTAGTAGTTTGGGTGATAGGCTTACTTGTCAAGGTAAGCCGCGAAAAGTGCCATCATGACCTATCGATTTTTGAATCATGAAAAAATAGTATCAGAGCAGCCAGGTTTTGGAAGTCTCAACAGTATAAGAACAAGATGTATAATAGAGTCTCCCAGGTTTCGGTGGTCTCTTATTTTATTCTTTATCGTGCGAAGTTCTTTCATACCTTATTTTTGGGTTGTGTTTCACTCTTTCTGCATAAATGGTTTGACTTATACTATATCTTATAAGTTGGGAGATACAGCGAAAGATTTGTAGAGGTCGCTTGTCAGTTGTAAACCTCGTGATTCTCCTTAGATGACTTGGCATTAATTTGTTGAGGCTTTCCTAGAGAGATTTGTGCCTTTCAGTTTGAGAGACTGTTTGCGGAAATAGTTTGATCATTTAGAGTAGGTCTCCATGACAGTTGTTGAGTATGAGGAACACTTTCATACCCCATCCAGATATTCCTGTGATAGTATTTCCATCGAGTTTGAGCATATATAAAAGTCTGTGAAGGGTTTGGATGTCTCCCTTTATTTGGATATGACTCAGATGATTGTATTTGGAGAATCTTTTTAGAGTATTGCAGATTATGTGAAGATGAAAGGGCTCATTCATTGGGTGTCACAGGGAGGTACCAAGTAGGTGCACCAATTTGGTGAGTTTAGAGGTTAAGTTTCTTATGATAGTGGTGCCAGGGTAGGCTAGTGCAGGCATCTTTACAGAGTTCAGGTGGTGGATCTTCTAGTTCAGTAGTTTAGGGGGTTCGTTTGGGCCCAGTAGTATCTTCTCCTAATAAGACTAGTCATAGAGTTTGCTATGGATGTGATGAGACTGGGCATGTGGTATAGCTTTAAGAGGTAGAGTATCTACAAGAGGTACGAGAGATAGATATGGTGAAGCCCATGGTGGTGGTCATGGGTATACTCAGCCAGTTGGTAGTTGTGGACAGTGTTATGCTATACCAGCCAGAACTGAGGTAAAGGCTTTAGATGTTGTAGTCACAGATATCGTCCCCATTTGTTTTAGATATACAGTTGTATTATTTGATGTCAGATTGACTTTTTCTATGTGTTTGTGTATTTTGTTTCAAATTTTGATTCTATTTGTGAACATCTTGCCATGCCTATTCGTGTACCTACCTCAGTAGGTAATTATTTAGTGGTGGATCGAGCGTACCAATATTGTGTTGTGACTTTTTTTGGGGGTGAGATTTTGGTAGATTTGCTTATGTTAGATATGATTAATTTTGATGTTATTCTGTGTATGGATTGGTTGGCTCCTTATTATGCTGTCCTAGATTATTATACTAAAACTATGCCTTTAGCTTCGCCGGGTGTGCCAAGGATAGCTTGAAAGGGTGCGCTCATTCGGGATCCAACAGGATCATATCTTATGTCTAGACTCGTAGATTGGTTGAGAGGACATGTTTAGCTTATTTGGCTCATATTAGTAATACTAGTGTTGTTTCACCTCCCTCCTTGGATTCTGTCCCTATTGCCCATGAGTTTAGAGTTGTGTTCCCTACGAACTTGACTGGTATGCCTCCAGATCATGATATAAATTTTTCTATTGATGTTGAGCCGAGCACCAAGACAATTTCTATTCCTCCTTATAGGATGGTCCCAACAGAGTTGAAGGAACTGAAGGATCAGTTGTAGGGCTTGTTGGATAAGAGATTTATCTGACCTACCTGTCTTATTTGTGAAAAAAAATTATGAGTTTATGTGGGTGTGTATTGATTATCAACAGTTGAATAAGGTGATAGTTAAGAATAAGTATCCTCTTCCTAGTATTAATAATTTTTTTGATCAGTTTCTGGGTGTTGCAGTGTTTTCAAAGGTTAATTTGAGGTTCGATTATTACCAGTTAAGAATTAGAGCTTTGGATATTTTGAATACAACTTTTCAAACTCGTTATGGTCATTATAAGGTCTTGGTCATGTCTTTTGGGTTGACCAATGCCTTTGCCGCGTTCATGGAGTTGATGAATTGGGTGTTCAGACTGTAGCTCGACTCCTTTGTTATTATATTTATAGATGATATCTTGGTGTATTCTAAGAGTAACGTTAAGCATGTGGAGAATTTTGTGGATTGTGCTTCAGAAATTGAGGGATGAGAAGTTGTATGCTAAGTTCTCTGAGTGCGAGTTTCAATTGGAGTCGATTTTTTTGGGCCATGTGGTGACTAAAGAAGGTATTATGGTTGATCTTGCCAAGGTTGCAGAAGTTTGTGATTAGCATAGACCTACTTCGCCCATCGATATTTAGATTTTTATTGGCGTAGCAGTTTATTATCGGTATTTTATTAAGGGTTTCTCTTTTATTACTGCTTCTTTGACTAAGTTGACTCAGAAGAAGATTTCTTTTTAGTGGTCCAATGCTTGTGAGGCGAGCTTTCTAAATCTTAAGAATTTGTTGACTTCAGCTTCTATCGTGACTTTACCTAGAGAGGGAGTGGGTTTTACCATCTTGTATGATGCTTTAAGTGTTGTGTTAATGCAGGAGGGCATGGTGATTACTTATGCATCTTGTCAGTTGTAGCCTCATGAGAGGAATTATCCTACCCATGATTTGGAGTTGTGTGTAGTGATGTTTGCCTTGAAGTTGTGGAGGCATTACTTGTATGGATTCCGTTGTGAGATCTTCTCAGATCATCGTAGCCTTCAGTACTTCTTCACCCAAAAAGATCTTAATATGAGGAAGTGTCATTGGCTTGAGTTGCTTAAGGATTATGACTTCACTATTCTCTACCATCCGGGCAAGGCTAATATGGTTGCGGATGCCTTGAGATGAAAGTTGACTAGCATGGGTAGATTGGTGCATCTTTTACCCCAGGAAAGACCTTTGGCCGTAGAGGTTTAGTCTTTAGCTAACCAGATGGTTCGTCTAGATATTTCGACACCTGGGCGTGTCTTGGAATTTATGGATGCTACATCTTTTTTGATGGAGTAGATTCGAGCTTGTTAGTTTGACAATGTTGGATTGAGGTTGTGTAACACCCCGACGTCTTCTTAGCTAAATTTGGTCCATGGAAAGTCTAAGCATTAGCTTGTAGAATGACCTAAATTAATTTTCATGTGGAATTTCCAAGATTTCAACCTTTCATTACGTAGATTACTGAGTTAGCTTTTCAACGATATAAGATTCGTCCAAAACGGACCCTCGGTGAAGAAGTTAT